>NW_016806237.1:1811132-1817773 GCF_001698545.2 Rhinopithecus bieti | reverse complement strand
TTTTTTTTGTATTTTTTAGTAGAGACGGGGTTTCACCGGATTAGCCAGGATGGTCTCGATCTCCCGACCTCGTGATCTGCCCGTCTCGGCCTCCCAAAGTGCTGGGATTACAGGCTTGAGCCACCTCGCCTGGCCTGGTATGTACTTTCAATATGGCCATTTTAAATCTCTCTTAAAGTAAGGAAAGATGTTGTGAAAAAAGTTTTTTTTTTTTTGAGACGGAGTCTTGCTCTGCCGCCCAGGCTGGAGTGCAGTGGCCGGATCTCAGCTCACTGCAAGCTCTGCCTCCCGGGTTCCCGCCATTCTCCTGCCTCAGCCTCCCGAGTAGCTGGGACTACAGGCGCCCGCCACCTCGCCCGGCTAGTTTTTTTGTATTTTTTAGTAGAGACGGGGTTTCACAGTGTTAGCCAGGATGGTCTCGATCTCCTGACCTCGTGATCCGCCCGTCTCGGCCTCCCAAAGTGCTGGGATGACAGGCTTGAGCCACCGCGCCCGGCCGAAAAAAGTTTTTATACTGACTTTGTTTCCTGCTTCGATTTTCTCCTGCAGGGTCTATTCGTACATGCTCCCTTCTGTGCCTGCCTTTCACACTTGTCATTTTGTATTTCTGGAGTCCCCTTCTTTCTTACGTACTTCCTTTTTTATTTTAAAAAGCCTTTCTTTGTTACCTTCCTTTTTCTTAAGGGATTGTTCTTGTTTATTCCATTCATGTCTCTGATAGCTTAGTTTTCATTTCTGAAGTGATTTTAGCATTTTGAAGCTTCCTGTTTTATCATCTCATTTCTGAATTCTTTTAAATGATGATTTTTGTTTTTAAGCATGTTTTATAGAATCTGTAATCTCATTTTGAACTACTACAAAGCCGTTTCCGCCCATTGTCTTAGCCTGCATCTCTGCCATGCTTTAATTGTCCATATAGATATTATTCTGTGCCATATTATCCATTTTCTTATAAATACTTTTAGTGGAAATTTGTCACATCTCATTTTTAAGTAAATATTTTAAATTATTAAAAGCATGTAACATAAAATTTACTGTTGTAACCATTTTTTAAGAGTCCAGGCTCAGTGGTGTTAAGTGCATTCCCTTAGCTGGGTAACCATTGTCACTATTCATCTCTAAGACTCTTTTCCTCTTACAGAACTGAAACTCTGTCTTCATTAAATACAAACTTCCCCTTCCCCAGCCCCTGGAAACTGCCATTCTACTTCCTGTCTCTATGAGTTGGACTACTCCAGGGACCTCATAGAAGTGGACTCATGCAGTATTTGTCTTCTTGTGACTGGCTTATTTCACTCAGCGTCATGCCCTCAAGCTTCATGCCCTCAAACTTCATGCCCTAAAGCTTTGTGCATGTTGCAGCTTGTGTCAGAGTTTCCTCCCTTTTTAAGGCTGAATACTATTCCATTGTATGGAGAGACCGCAGTTTGCATCTCCACTCATCCTTGATGGGCTGCTGTGCTTCCTGTTAATGTGAAATTAGCTTTCCTGAATTGTTGGAAGGGGGACGGCTCGAGGTAGCTTCTTAACCTCACAGAGATCCCCCTTCTGTTGTTCTGCGTAGTGCCCAGAATTATGGTGGCTTACTCCCTGGAACTGCGGACGCCCTGTCCCCGCCCCCGTCTTCCTCAGGCTTTCTCTCTCCTTTTGCTTTTGTTAAAATTGTCCTGCTCAGTTTTGAACTCATTCCCAGAAGCTGAGACAGGTTTCTCGCAACATTGAGGGACATCACAGCCTAACCACAAGATAATGATCAGTGAAACTTTCAGAGAAAGAGGCAGGAGGGACCCTCCCTGGAGCCTTTGGAGGGAGCAGGCCCTGCCCACGCCTTGGTTTGGGACTCCAGCCTCTGGAGCTGAGAGTCCATCCCTGTTGCTTGATGCCACCCAGCCTGTAGCACTTTGTTACAGCAGCCTCAGGAAACTGATCCACACTCAAACCGGCGTTTTTATCAGATGAGCATGAGAGGCACAAGCATGGCTTGTTTTAGGAATTAAATGATGGTTTAATACTAGAAAATATATTAATATAATTGATCACATTAATTGTTTGGAGGTGAATGTCTATGAAGTCACCTTGATAAAAGGGATTTGATTAAAGTTATGGCTGTATTCCTGGAAAAATGCATAGATGCGTCTAGTGCATATAAAATGTAACCTACGCTTGTCCATCTGAAAGGCCCAAGGGAATCATCTGAAAAACTGTAAGAATGAGTACAAAGGAGGAAGAATTGGCAATAAAGAAATGCACCAAAATCAATGACTTTTTTAACTGCCAAACATTAGAAATAGTTAGAAAGCATCATAAATAAAATGGCTTCATAATAGCAGCCAAACATAAATTCTTGGAAGTAAACTTAAGCAATATGCAATCTCATATGAAGCAATCTATAAAATTTTTCTGAAAGAAATTAAATAAGACAAATGAGTGGAAGGATTATTAACTCAATATTATAGAGATGCCATTTCTCTCCTAATTAATCTAAAAGCACAATCCTGGCCAAAATCCCCAGATGAGTCTGAAGGTTATCAGGATTACTGAGTGAACAAAGAGGATCGTTTTTTGAAATTTTCACACTGTGGAGGGGACCTTGCTCTAGTAGTTGTGAAAATGTTTTTCAGAGTTAAACTTTAAATGGAGTGTGACTTAGGTCAGAGAGAGAATGAAAAATTAGTGAAACAGACACAGGATTTCAGAGCATTGCAACAGGAATACAATAGATGCTACAAGTGACACAGTCAATAAAAACGCTGGGTTTTCCAACAAATGGTAGTGGAACAACCGATTAAATCTGGAGGAGAATGTTAAAGCCCATCCTTAGCTTAAACTACGAAGAAAAGTAAGTTCTGGATTGATTCCATATATAAAGAGAAAAAAACCATGAATGCATCAAAGCTAGGGAAACAAAAACAGGTGATTTTTTTTCCCACAAAGTAAGGCCCTGTGAGGTTTATCTGGCAGCAGAAAACTCACAGGATGCCCTGGTTTGGCGGCTCTGTGGTTGCACACCTAGCTCTGTCCTTACCTGGTGGGGACTCAGGCAAGGCACTCAACTCTGTTTTTCCACTTTCTCATCTCTGAAACGGGAAGGACAAGTTCCTACAGTGTGGGGTCACTGCAAAGATAGAATGAAAGGGCATACAACTTACTACAAATTGAGAATTTAAGAAATGCATGCTATTAACATTATGCATAACAAAAACTATTCCAAGAGTGTGAATGAATATCAGAGAAAGATTTGCATTGCACCTGCTGGGCACTGCCGGGGCGTGGTCTTTGAACACACGTGTATTCACACTGTGGAGGCTGCCTCTTCATGCCCCTTTCTGTTCGTGCACAGCTGCTGTGCAGTTCGCCATCAGTAGTGCACGTCCTTCAGAGATGGCACATAGCGGCTAAGGGCAGGATCTGGATCCAGGCTGCCAGGGCTGAAGCTCAATTCTGCTTCTGGAATCTGTTCCTGGGATTCAGGGCACTCCTGATGAACATGTTATATTTACACGAATGCCTTGTGCCCCAGGCTTTCCATCTAAAAAGTGGGAGAATAACAGTACCTAGCTAATAGTGTTGTTAGAGAATTAACTAAATTACTCTTTGTCAAGCTCTTAGAACAGTGATGGGAACACAGAGAACATGATGTCAGTATTTGGGAATTTAGTAAATGCATAAACACAGTTTCTGCTTTTTCAAAATGTAAAGTGGTTTTCCTCTTTTGCATTTCTGAGTGGATGACCTTTGCTCTGGCCAACCCACAGCATCCGTCTTGATGGAGTTGCAGGTCTCATACAGCAGCCATGAAAGGAGGAGACATAAACTCAGGTGCTGCAGTGAGCTGCAGCTTTGGGGCCTCTTGGAAAAGGGTTTTATCAGCCTTTTAGCCTCTTTTGCTCATTGCTGCTTAACTCTGTGGGAGCCAGGTGATGGCTTTCCATGAGAACAGGGGGAGAGCCCCTCTGTCCATGGCTGCTGAGCCAGAGGCAATGAGAAAGGGGGTCAGAGACCCCATCAGCCCAGGGATTCTGGAAGGAGCAGGAGAGGCTGGCAGGAGAGCCAGGATGTCAGACACGCGTCCCAGCCTCTCTTCTCAGAGCTCTGCCATGGTGACAGCAAGGAATGGAGGCAGAGTGGATGTGGAGCTTCCAGGGTCAGAAGGAGGAGACCCGAGGCTGGATTCTCAGGTGCCCTTAAGTCCCAAATGTGCATCCTGGGCTGGAGGCAGGTGAGAGCCTCTCAGTGGGGGGTTTCCAAGGTCCTTAGGGTGTGGTGTGGGGGCTCCAGGGGCAGCTGCAGAGTGGATGGTTAGAGTGGGGACCAACAGAGTCAGAGTTTGAGCTCAGAGGGGACGCTGGCTCTGGTAGGAGACAGACAGAGGGAGGCCAAGGCTGCCCCTGGGATCTGAGCACACAGAGAGCCCAAGCCACAGGTAACAACAGAGATCCCTCAGCCTCAGCCTTCAGTGGGATCAGTGGCTGCCTGAGGAGACCCCAGGCCAGAGCCCCACTCTCCCCAGGAGATGTGACCACCATGCCCTGTCTCCCGCTCCCCCACAGCACCTCAGGACACCTCGTAAGGGCAAGACCATGAAGCAGGAGGCTAGGAGCCATATTCAGCCCGAGTCCCAGGACAGAATCATGATTCAGAATGGGCTGGATGTCAGTGATTTACCCGCTCCCTTCCCTGCCCAAACCCCGCTCACAGGCAAGGCTCCCTGAGGAAGACCAGATCTGAGCCCCCATTTTCTCTGAAATGTCAAATTTAAGTGAGAAATTCTTCAGCCTTGCTTTATAAAAAGCCAATACCTTAATATAAGGATTTCTTATTTATCAATAGGAAAACAGGGCAAAACCCCCATAAAAATAGGTAAAATGATATGAAATTAAAACACAAACACATTGAAAACCCAAGTAAAATGTTAGTTATCAAATTAATGAAGGTAAAAGGTCTCATCACACCCAGTGGCAGCCGCAGGGTTGAGGCCAGTCGGAGCTGTTGGCCAGTCTAGGTCAGTGCCGCTTCTGCAAGGAGAACTCGGCCCAGCTGTAAAACGCAACACGAGGACCCCTGCCCAGCCACACCTGTCCCTTCCTGGGAATCTGCCTTCGTCATATGAGGGACCAGAGGAGAGACAGAAACTGCAGCTCAGATTTTCCCCACCTCAGTATCTCACACATGAGGAAAACACCAGCGGAAAGCTATCCAAAGAGAAAAAATAATCACCAACGGCAACCAAGCCAGGAAAGAGAAATCACCAAATGGAAAGAATGTCAACACGAGGCAGCCTGCGAAGGACCCTGCACGGCTGGCACAGGCTCGGGGCAGAGCCAAGTCCCAGGGGATGACACCTGGAGGTTTCTCGCCAGTTCCCGTACTTGGGAGACACAGAGTTGAAGGGGTTCCCTTCTCCTCCCCTCTTCTGAGGAGTCAGAGAACAGCAGCTGAGGGGAAACGGGGAGGGGGCATGGAAAAGCTGGGTGCCCTCTGCCCAGTTGAGCCAGGGTCTCCTCCTCTAGCCGCTGGCTGATGGAGCCTGGCTGAGCTGCTCAGAGAGCAAGTCTGTCCCCGCAGGGACCCTGAGCCTGGCTCCCAGCACCTGGCTCCCCAGAGGATGTCAGCGCCCATGTAAAGAGGCAGAGGCACCACTGTCCACCCAGGGCATGTGACCCTTCCCTTGACAGCTCCACACCTGGGCCTCCAGGGTGGCCTCTCAGCCCCTCCACCGCAGCTCCATGGGCCTGGAGGGGGTCCTCGCAGTGGTTGACAGGCTGGCAGGCACCCTCAGCTCTCTATTTCTCACTGTATGGTCAGAGGCAGTGGGTTTGGAGGAGGATGCTGAGACCTTGGGGTGGTGAGAAACCAGAGGCTCGTGACCCAGCGCCCGGTCCTCAGTGGGAGGCATCCCTGCAGCACTGAGATTTTACAAATCTTCTCTTCCTTATGCTCCAGCATCCTGACAAAGACTGGACGCCACTTCAGTGGGGACCTCCCTGACCCTCATACTTCCTCATGAAAATTAGAGAGAAAAGGGGATGCCCAGCCTCAAACTGTGGGGCCCGATGGAAATTCAGTCCCAGATAAGATGGAAGAAGTCGCCCCCAAGATATTTTCTTGATGTAGGTGCCCAAGTATGACAAACATGTAAAACCACATGGCCATCAAGTAATTCATCGTCCCAGTTAAACATAAAGCACATGAACAGGTAAAGAACCCAACTCGGAAGAACACAATTTTGCACAGTAGGGAAGAGAACAGAAACTTTGTAGAAACCAGGAAATGAATTTACCCACATAGCACAATCGCAGGGCGAAAACATTAGGAATCAACTGAGACGCCTCCCTCGGTGCAGTGAATGCAGGTGCAAGCAAAGCACTAACGGAGGAAATTACAGAAGGAAGCTTGTCATGGAAGATGGGCACAGACAATCCCAAGGACGCAGTCTCTGGAGAGAACCCAGCAAACAAAATGAGAGACACAGGCAAACTTACATAATACCACAATAATACACCAAAATAATACATGTGAATTTTCTCAAAAGGAAAAATTAGAACATGCAGATGGAAAGAAAATTTTCAGAAAAACCTCAACAATGACACTCCTTGTGGTTTCATTTGAAGGAGAAAACCTGCGGGGGGGGGGGGGGGGGG
>NW_016806237.1:1739784-1808909 GCF_001698545.2 Rhinopithecus bieti | reverse complement strand
GGGGGGGGGGGGGAGCATCCAGAGCACTTGCCCCGGCCTCCTCTGGAGAGTGGGGTCTTGGGCCATTTGTTTTGATTGATCGATTTATTTATTTTCTTGGTGGTATCTTTGAATTCCTTGCGCAGTGAAACATCGTTAAAATAAACCACCAGAATGAGGGGAGTGATGTGGGGTATGGGGCATTGTTAAGTTGTGGTCCCTGAGACGATCTCTGGGTGTAAATGAAGCCTTGTTTCTCTGACGGGCAGTCCTCACCCTTGGAGAAATGCAGCCACGGCAGTCAGTGGACACGCCATTTACTACTGTGTAATTTCTGACCATTGATTCTTTCCTTTTCGTTTCTTTTCGTTTCTTTTCTTTTTCTTTCCTTTCCTTTCCTTTCCTTTCCTTTCCTTTCCTTTCCTTTCCTTTCCTTTCCTTTTTTTGAGATGGGATCTTGCTCTGTTGCCCAGACTGGGTACAGTGATGCAATATTGGCTTCCTGCAACCTCCGCCTCCCAGATTCAAGTGATTCTCCTGCCTCAGCCTCCCAAGTAGCTGGGATGACAAGCGTGCACCACCACGCCCAACTAATTTTTGTATTTTTAGTAGAGATGGGGTTTCACCATGTTGGCCAGGCTGGTCGCAAACTCCTGACTTCAGCCTTCCGAAGTGCTGGGAATACAGGTGTGAGCCACTGCACCCGGCCATGACCATTGGTTCTAATCTGGTCCCCCAAACCCAAAGCGTGCTTCCCCTGTCTCTGCCTGCACATGTCTGGGGAGGGCCCCTCCCATCTCAGAGGCCTGAGGCAGGTGGGCACTCAGGCCCTTGGGGTGAGATATTTAGAGGCCCCCGCCAGATGGGTTCCTCCTTCCCCTGACTGCATACCTAAGTCTGCACAGTAAATTCTAAGAAATGATGTATTTTCATGTATACAAATATTTATCTTCTTTCTTTATCCAAAAACTTGGTTTTGCAACACGAGGACTTTTCCAAAATCTTTTAATAAATAATTCACTCTCAAATACAAAGTTTGAGGACTTTCCTGATGACATGTCCTGATTCTTTTTATTATTTCCTGTACATCATCCAGTGTCATTGAATTTCACTATCCTGGGGGGACATTTTAGGAGAGCTGCCTGGAAATCACATTCTAGGGAAGTTTTAATGTAACTGCAAACAAAGAGAACAAGTGACTTTATTCTATTAAGAGATCATTTATTCTATACATTGGCAGAGTAAAGTTATCTGTGGAGTCTCAATTTTATAAGGATCTGCAATTTAAATGAGCCTCTTTTTATTGAATCATAACATTGCATGCCACCGAGCACCTTAGCTGCTATTTGGAATAAGTCAGGTTTTTGTTTTATTTTTTCTAAAGTAGTCACCCCACCCCCACCCCCCACACATTCTGGATTTCAGTTACAGAATTCTGCATAATTTCCTTGGTATATGGTAACATTTTCTTACTTCCAAATGCATGAGCCTGTTTTTAAAACAGCCAACACCAGCTGAAGGATCGCATGGTTTCACAACCTAATTATAAACACTCCGTGATCTCCAAAGGCACAGCAAAGCAAATAAATGCGTCTCTTTGGTGGGGGGATGACACTTTTATAGTAAAATACTCTGTGCTGGGAAAGTAATTAAAACAGAGCGTTCATTCTGATCCATCTTTTGCTACAACAGGCTGAGATCACACCTTAAAAAACATGTTTGAGTTTCTCTACGTTTTGGAGGGGAGTGAGGATCTAAAAAGAGAGAAAGCAGCCAGCAGCCACTGACATGCAGGAGCTGGTACTGCCGGCTGGGCCTCAGTGTCCTTGGGTGACCATGAGCAATGTCACAGAACACTCACGTCACACATACACGGCCACTCTGTGACAAGGATTGACTCACATCACACACACACGGCCACTCTGTGACAAGGATTGACTCACGTCACACACACACGGCCACTCTGTGACAAGGATTGACTCACGTCACACACACACGGCCACTCTGACCAGGATTGATCCAGACAAATTACGACCTTGCATATCCCATCAGAACACAGAGAAGAACACGGACGTGGTCCAATCCCAAAGGACCAGACCCCCGACCCTGGCTCACCCAAGCAGCTGCCTGGGCGTTGCCACTCGAGGCTCTAGCCCAGCTGCCTTCCCTCCTTCTTCTAGGCACGGACTGGAGAGACACCAACTGCAGCCTGGCCCTGCTTCCTGAGCAAAGGCCTGCGCCCTAAGCCTCCAAGGACCACCCGACACACATCCAGTTCCTATTCCCAGCTCCTCCCAGTTACCCTCTTGCTGAGATGAGGGGTGGTGCGCCTGGCTGAAACATGAAATTAACCCACTTGTTCAACCCCAGGGATTGTCCTGGTTTCTATGACGGGAAGGTGCTGGCAGAGGCAAGGAGGAACCTGCCAAGTTAGAGAACTTGGAATGTACCGATGTGTGACCTGGAAATTTACCTTGTTTCCTCTCTCCTGCAGTGCTGGGTCTCCAGGCTTGCACCTGTAAAGACCCCAGGGACACTCTGCCTGCCCCGTCCTGCTGGCCTCTCGTGGTCTGACCAGCTCCTGGGGCCCCGTGCCAGTGGTACTGCTCTTAGATGCTACGGGAAGGGGAGCCCTTGTCCTGCTGGCTGAGTGCCTGGGTTCGACCCTCATCAGCACAGTCCCGTGCCGAGCTGGGCCTCCTCTTGATGTTTATCCTGTCCTGCAGGACCTGGTCTCAGGCTGCCTGCCAACCTCACATCCATCCTCACAGAGCCCCATGCACATGGACTTTCCTGCATGCTGTGACTGCACCACAGCCCTACCTGTACCAGTATGCACCTGCAGTTCCCATTCCTGGCATGTGTGTGCTATGCCTCTTTGAGGGCTGGTGCCTTCTTGTTATTCAGGTCTCAGCTGAGACGCCCCCTGCACAGGGAAGCTGTACCTGCCCCAGCGCCGGTATTGCTGTGCCACTGCCCCATCTCACCATTGCCTGAGCCTCCTCGTGGCACTCCCCACCGCCAGCATCTACTTGCTTCCTTACATGCTGTCCCCTCCTCTGCAAAATGGGGGCTCTGTGGAGTCAGGGTCTGAGCTGTCACATTCACTGCCATGCCCAGCACCCAGCATAGCTTCTGACACTTGGTCTGCACTTTTGCAGAGTATTTTAGGTGATGGATTCTTAACAACTCTTGCTGTTTTCTGGCCTGAGAAGCCCCAACTCCTCTTGTCTCTCTCCCCAGGCCCCCTGCTAAGCTTTCCACCTGCGCTTTTCTCACAGGGCTCTGAGGATCATGGTCTGAGCAGTGCTGGGCTGGAGGCAGGGATGTGGGGAGCCTATACTGGCACCTCAGCCATGTGACCTCCATCCTGCTGGAGCCGAGGGCTCAGGGCATCCCTCAGTGTCCCTGCACTCGGAGCACAGAACAGCTTTGACTTTGCATCTGGGACATTCATCAGCCACTTTCTTCTATTAGCTGGCTCCATTCCGCTGACTGTGGGACACTCATTTACACTAAGTTGTGTTGTTGGTCACCGTTGAGCCCTCGGTGCTGGGGAAGCGGTTGCACTTTGAGGGAGCCGGTGGGCAGCTGAGTCAGGGCAGGGGTGCCCGCGGCCCATGCTGGCTGCCCCTCTGAGCTAGAGGGGAACAAAGCACTGCACACCTGAGGAGTGATGCTGGAATGTGTTTTAATAAGTCAGCGGCTTTTCTCCTTTTGTCATGGCCCATAATCCTTACATTTTAAGTTTTAGAAGCTTCATTTAGCTTTTCCCACCCCGTGCAAGTATGAGATGTCAGTCCCTTTAGTTGACTAAGCCTTTACATCAACCGTATGAGAAAGGCACAGTTGCCCATCTTACAGGTGAAGAAACAGTTTGAGCAATGTTGCCGGGAAAGGACCCACAGTGCCTGTGCTCGGTGGCCTCTGCTGGGTGCCACTGGGTTTCCAGCCTGGGGTTCTCTACCTCGGAGCTGCTTCCACTGCTCTTATGCTTCTGTGGGTGTGCATGTACACACACACACACACACCTGCAAGCACACTTCTGCATGCACACATGCACACACCTGCATGCACGCTTGTACATGCACACACACATGCATGAATGTATGCACACACACATGCATGAATGCATGCACACACACACATACACTTGCATGTATGTAAATGCACTCACACAGGTGAACAGATACACATGCAATCTTTTTTAGATAAAAGCATTATGGCCATGATGAGGCCGTAATTACAGACCACAGAGCTTTACTATTTTTAAATGCATTTACTATTTAAAATGCATGCTAATTTACTGAATGTCAATTATTCTCTGACTAAGCTGTTAAAGGACATATGCTTACTGCAACAATCTGAAAAGACGAAATAATGAAGAAAAAAATTAAATTCATCTGCAGTGTCCCTAAGTTCCCTGCTATTTGTAAAATAACTTTTGAAGGTTTTTTAACGCAGATTTTTTTTTCTTATTAATGCCACCTATGCTGGTTGTAACTTGCATTCTTACCTGAAAGTATACGTTGACACACTTTTCTGTCAATAATCACTGATGTTGCAGGTGCTACTGGAATTGCAGGAGGGCCTATTTTCCTCGGTTCAGAATTGTCCCAAATGAGGGACTTATACAAATCTTGGTCCTGCCTACTAAGTGACAGAAAGGTTGAAACAAAAATTCACTCTTGGGAGGACTGCACTAGTAGGCAAATTACTGATGAAGATACTTGCTTTCGATGGCTGTGCAGCATTTGTTTATATAAACTCAACCAGTATTCTGTTGCCAGATCTTTAGGTTTGCCAGAGCTTTGTGCTGTCTTAAAGAGCATGCAGTGAAATTCTGTCACATACATCTTTGCATACTTCTCTGATAATTTCCTTCAGTAAATGACAAGAACTGGAATTGCTGGGTACACATTTGAAGGCTTTTTCTTAAGATATTGCTACACTACCCCCTGGAAATGTTGTATAATTGTATACTTTTATAGGCAGCAGAGAGCTGGTGAAAAGCAAATTCTTGTGTCCAGAGTTTGTCATTCAAGTCTGGAGTTTCAAGTAAGGGGACATTTGTTTCCCTGCAGACGTGTCCAGTCTCTGACTTCGGCATTGCCTGAGCGGTCCTCACGCCCGTCCCTGGGTGTCCCTGTGACTTCAGCGTTCACTCTCCAGATGTCCCTTTTCCTTTTGAGACTATCCCCAGAGCTGTGATTCTCTGAGTGGGCAGAGCAGGTCCCTGTGTCAGACAGTGTGGGCGATTGTTAGAAACACAGTCCTACTGTCTCAGAATACCCAGAGTGAGGCCCAAAAGTCCACACCCTCACTCCCTGCCCATCTCGCTACAAAGGATTTAGTTCGGTCCCACTCTCAGGACATGCGTTTAACCATCTGGCCAATCTCTCAGTGTTGAACACTTCGTAGCGTATCATCATCAGTACTGAATAGGCGTTGCTGACCCTAAAGAACAGCTCCACGGTCTCAAAGGCAGAGACGGGTGACAGTGCACATTTTCACATGTGTCTCTGTTTCTGGACTTCTCAGAGCCCATGAGCTTACAGCACCTTACGAATTTATTAAGCTGATGAAAGTTCAAAAGAAGGGGAAATAATACATGGCCTTTCCCAAATCCCCACCGCTGCCCAGCGTGGGGAAGCTGCAATGGGAGCTCATTCCTCCACCCTCTGGGCTTTCTGCGGACGTGACCCACAACCTGTGGTTAGAGTAAGACACCCTGGAGCTGAATCCTTCGGTCCTGTCTATACAGACAGCTACTGAGATCTTCATTTGATATGATTTGTGAGAGAGAGTTTGATGTACCTACTTTATTTTAAGGTACAAAACAGTAATTAAGGAAAAGAGTCTAGTGTCTGAGCATGTCTGAGCATAGTTATTTTTGAGAATGTTGCTGTTTTTGAGAATGTTGTTATTTTGAGAATGTTGCTGTTTTTGAGAATGTTGTTATTTTTGAGAATGTTGTACAGACTTCTCTGTTTCTTGAATTTAGGGTTCTAAATAATTCTACAGAAATATCCTTGGTGGCCACCAGCTTCCTGGATCATGACACAGTGCTGCAGGTATTGAAAACGCACGAGACACGAAGGCAGGGAAGTTGGCATCTGATCCCGGCTATGCAGCTAACTAGTTGTGTGACTGGGATACCTTCCTCACCCTTTTTTTTCCTGATAAAATGCCCTCCATTATAAAATAAGAATGTTAATCTAGATCGTTCTGGAGTCTTCTTTATGTCCTGAAGATGTTACTGGTCTTGGGAGATGACAGGCGTGTTGGTGCGTTATTTTTTAATCCTGGTTGCGAGGTGCCTTGGGGCAGGGGCGGCTGCATCACCATCTGGCTCCAGAGCTCGTCCCTGGCCTGGGTTCGTCCTGGCTGTCAGTGAAGAGGTCAAGAGGATGCGGGAAGCAGAAGTGCTTTCTTGCAGGAAAGGAATCGACTTCGCTCTAGAGCATGCCTCAGTTCCTGATGTCTACGTGGTACCCGTTATTTATCTGATTAATTGAAGCAAGTTATTTTGTTATTTTCCTCTTGATTGAAGAAATAGCTGAGGAAAGTTGCACCTGATGCAGAATTCATCTTGCAGCTTTGCGGGACACCTTTAGGTAAATTCTCCTTCCCAGCAAGTTGAGCTTCGATGTGTCCACACCAGCAAAAACCATTCAGTTCACCAGGTCCACTATCATGGCCACACGCCTTTGCTTTTTCATGTGCTGCTCTCACTCCCTGGAATGCCCTGGAATGACTGGGGAAAGATGCCTCCCCACACCCAAGCAGAGGGTCCCCACTCCACCTTTCCAGGGCTTGGCTCATACATGCCCTGCAGGCTTCCATGCCTGGGTGTGTTTCCCACAGAGCCTAGGGCTCTTTCGTCTTCGTGTTCAGGTTTCCAGGACAAGCGGCCCCAAATATTTATTGAATAGATGAGTGAACCAATGCATCCCAGATCCTGTTCTACTAAGATGGGCTCATGGGCCTAGATCAGATGATTTTAAACATTTCCCTTGGAAAATATGCACATTGGCTCTGTTAGCATGTAATTAATCTCCTGTGGAGAAAACTTTCCTGTCTTCTAGACCCTAGAAGTCACTACATGAGGCCAAGACTTTACTAGCCAGACATACCCTCACGGTGCTTGAAGGCAGAAGCAAGCAGCCAGACTCCTAGGAACTGCATCTCTTAGCCACAGGCTGGCCTTTCTGCAGCAGTTATGGGAGGGGGTCTAGAATCTAGTCCTCAGATCAGGAGTCTGGGGTGGTGGCAGTAACAGCAGAGAGATTCCTGCTAGAACACCGACTGCTTCTTCCAGATGTTTCTCCAGAACTGCAGGCTCTGTGGCTGCCAAGCTGTTACGACAGCTTTCTGGAGGTGCTGTAAGCTGATCAGTCCTCTCTACCAAGACCAACAAGAGTTGAGTCTGATGAACCCAGATCCATCCTGATGGGCCTGGCTCACCAAATCCTTGAGCTCCTCCTCATGATCATTCCACAGGATTTCTGGCATCTCAGCTTTACTTGGTATATGTTGTCATGGAGTCTAGCTTAGAGCTGACCAACTGAGAAATCAATCAAAGCCATTCTAAGCTGATAAAGTGAGCATATCAGATCCAGAATCTCTGCCAAGTTCACAGATTTTATAAATTAAACTTTATCTGAATGAATGGGCTTGGCCCCTACATCCAGTAACCTCAAATCCATACCTGTATACATAATCTTCAAGTTTTCTTTCTGATACAAATTAGTAAATCTCACAATTATTTTAGCAAGTGTTTTCATTTTGGGGGTTTGCTGTTATAATTCGCTTCCTAGGTCACAAAGAGAATCTGATTCTAATAATAGGTTCAAAGGAAATGGAAGCTGTCAGTGACAGGGCAAGAGAACTGGCATCCTTCTGCGAGAAAGCAATCTCTAGTGAGGCCAGCTGAAGTTTCCAAGGGCAGAGGCAAACTGGGAGAGAGAGAAGGTGCTGCTACTTCTGGCAAGGAAGACTCAGAGCATCATCGGTAGTTTGGAGTCCCCAGTTTTGTCCTAATCCTCCCAAATATCCCTATTCAAATTTTCAGTCCCCTTGTCTTTCCCGATCAATGGCCCACTTTTCATTTTAGAGATTGGCAGAGACCATGGATTAAATTCCCGATTTATGTTGTAATTCGACAATGCTAGGAATCAGACTCTGCATCTGATTTCCAGCTCTAAGAGATTCAAGACTATCATAGTATCTTCTTGTTCCAGATAATGTCTTAAGCTAAGAATTTTCAGCTTTGATCTTGCTTTATTTTTAAGTTTCTCATCATAATTAGAAGCCACTCACCTGCCCAACAGTCCTTGAATTCCTTGTGTCCACCCTAATGGTCTATAAATATAGCAACCTGGTCTCCAGTACCTTGGCTTCAGAAGGCACTTCATCTTAAGTTTAGGAGATGACTACAGTAACTGCTTCATCACTTTTTTTTTTTTTTTTTTTTTCGCCGTGCAACCAACATGTTAGCAGTTATACTCGGCACGCAGAATTTACAAAGATTCAAGAATAATTCACATTTGGGATCAAGAAAGCCAGGAGAGACATCTGAACACGCAGGGCTCTAATCTGGTGGAAACCTCATTGCCTCTTACCGATGACATCTGTGACTCTGGGACTAAGAACAGGAAGCTTGTATGCATTTGCCCCTGAAGAGCTGAAGCCCCAGCTCAAAGCTGTGACTCAGACTCCCCTGCTCAAGGTCTTTACTGCACCTGACATTGTCCACCTCTTCTTTATGAGTCTTCGGTATGCTTGGCTGAATCTAGGGCACATGATGGAAAGTAAAGTCTTCCTTTCCTCCCCTTGGTGGTACAGGAGGGCACACCAGAGGGGCTTTGGGTATTGCTAAGTGAAACATCCTGCAGTTGCTGCTGTACTTTCCAATACCTTCTTCTTTTTTCAAATTTGCCAGCATGTGGTTCTGTTGGTTTCAGCAAAACACACAGATTTACAAACAAACAAAAATATAAGGTCCCATCAGACAGCTGCATATCAGTGGGCATTTCTGGGAGATGCATTGATCAAGAGTTGCTTCATGAGGCTTTATGATTGATAAAAAGCTCCACAAATGTGAGTTCTGGCCACATGTCTCAATTCCACATTTTCCTTTTCTCTGGGCTTATGAATATCAGATGCAAAAGATTTATTAGACTTTTGGGGAAGTTTGATGCATAAATAAGCACAATACCACTTCTCTGGTTACTGTGCTTACATGAATAACCCTCCAGCTGACAATTTCTATTTTCCTTTGTTTGAACACCAAAAATATGTGTATTTGCCGTGCACGTTCAGGTGAACCCTATTTTATGACACACACACTTCTGAAAGTGAAATGCAATTGAATAGAAATGGAATTGAATATAAATTGCTTTATCTATTATAGCAGCAGAAGATACGTTTCATTCATGATGACTTTAACACGTAAATTGTTTGTGCAGGAGTTATGAGAGAAAGCTGTGGCGTGTTTGAATTTTTGGCCATCTCTGAACTGAAAGTTATGGATAGGCATCTGGGAATGGCGTCCCTTTATTTGGTTTCACAGAAGTAACTGCTGTGTGCTGGTGGTACAGGGCAGAACGGCCATGAATGCGGGCGTGTTTCCGGCCACCCCTGTTCCCTCCATCCTCACACTGCACTCAAGCTTTCTGTGTCCCCTTCTGTGCAGCAGCTCCTGGGGCAGATGGGATTTCCTGGCCAGTTCTTGGCTGGGCACCCCGCAGAGACACGTGAGGCCACAGCTTCCCACTGGGGACCTGAAAAAGCCACTCTTGCCACTTCTCACTCTGTAAAGGGGTTCTGGGAAGAACAGGCCTGGCTTGAGTCTATAGCTGCCTACTTCCCTTCTTCTCCTTTAACATGGCCATGACCAAGTTCACTGTTAGCTCAGAGCCAACTCCCTCCCCGCTAAGTGCAGGTACACAGTCCTGCGGGAGCACAGGCAGCCTCTGGACACAGGCGTGGTCATCTCTAAGACCTTCTCCGTTCCTATCTCCACCTGTCACTTCTTGTTGAGAAACATCTTTCTCCCTGAGGAGGGGCATGAGTCATTCTTCACTCCCTCCGCACTCCAGAATATGTTGTGTCTCCCTCTTTCAGTGTCAAACTGACCTCTCCCTCATCATTTTTTTTTTTTTTTTTTGAAATGGAATCTCACTCTGTCACCCAGGCTGAAGTGCAGTGGTGCGATCCCGGCTCACTGCAACCTCTGCCTCCCGGGTTTCAAGCGATTCTCCTGCCTCATCCTCTAGAGTAGCTGAGATTACAGGCACGTGCCACCATGCCTGGCTAATTTTTGTAATTTTAGTAGAGACGGGGTTTCACCATGTCAGCCAGGCTGGTCTTGAACTCCTGACCTCAGGTAACCAGCCCACCTCGGCCTCTCAAAGTGCTGGGATTATAGGCGTGAGCCACTGCACCCACATCATTTCAAAGCACTAGCAGCCGCACAGGCCCGTGCTGCACACTTGATGCTTGCTGAATACTTATCTGGTTGATGGTGGTGCAGGCTTCTCGGTTCCATGCAGCTGGAGCCATGACATCTCCAGGACTGGCTACCTTATGACCTTCCACAGAGATGGAGCAGGAGAACCAGGTTAAAGTGTGACCTGAGCTGAGATGGGAATCCTCCCATTCTTTTGTCACTCAAGCGTTGCAGGTACTTTCTTCCTTACCTCTCGACATCGCTGAGGTTGTGATGTCTGCAGCTGAGCCTGCTAGAGTGGGCGTGCACTGGCTGTGATCCCTGTAGGATGTCTCCCCATCCGGCCTGACCTAGACATGTGAATTCTGAAATGGAGCTGAAAGTGAGATCCGCCAAGCCCCGGTACCCTTCTATCACCGCATGGAGAGGGAGCACCTTCCTTTCATCCCAGCAGCAAGCATCTATTAAGCACCGACTGTTTGCATGCAGCAGTGGGGAGGTGAGATGGGTCCTGGCCCTTGCAGGGCTGGTCAGCACCCTCTCGGCTCAGCACAGGCAGTGGGTGGGTTATACACAGAGCACATTTTCCAGCCCACCCAGGTCCTCGCAGAGCTCCGTGTGGGGAGCAGGGTCCAGGTGGCACAGTGCAGAAGCTGGGCAGAGCAGCCGCCTGAGGCGCCCTTTCCTCTAAGCAGGCCTCTGTGGCTCCCTGGGATTTGTTCTGCATCATTCGTTGCCCTTAGCCTCAGGTGATGGAGGGTTCCAGCTCCCAGTGGTGAACCTCGGACCACGAATAGCCAACTGGCCACCTTAAGCCTCTGGGCACCCAGGAGTGGGGCTGGAAAGTTCATGCTCAGGGAAAAAGGATGTGTGATTGCCTCACTATGTGGGCAACAGATGTGAATCCCCCGGGGCTTTCAGGTCGTGCATGTTCCCATCCCTACCTCATCACATTTGGAAATGCTGTGTCCCTAGGGCAACTTGCCCTCAGAGTGTCCGTGCCAACCTTGACACACCGTGTCATGCGGCAGAGCCCTGCTTGTCACCCCACTGTACATGTCCCTCTAAGGGGGCACTCTATCTTCCCTGCCCACCACTGGACACTCCTGGCACTGACCCCTCCTCAGCACGGATACCTGAATGACAGTACCGTCATTTCAAGCTGAGCGAGAGTTCCCAGTGCCAATCAGAATGCCAGCTTGCCACAGTGGAGTCATGACAAAGACCTTCAGGAATCTGTGGAGGAGTTTCTGGAGAGCAAAGGGTGAAGATGGACAGTACAATGCTGCCTTTTTGCAGGATGAGTATCCAGGGGAGAGGGTCATCACTTGTTTGCATAAAAAGCCGAGAGATGGATTCGGGTCTGTAATAAATCAGGATTTGTTTGTTGCTTATGAAAGTGAATTTGTATGCAGTGTTGTGTAAGATTTTTATCTTTCTGATCAATTTAAAGTATTTGCAAAATCTTCCCATTTCTTGTGTATTTCAATTAGAAAGATAACTCTTTTGAACGTCCATGATTATACTAACACATTTTGCAAGAATTACCTGTGGTCTTTGTTTAATGTAGCAGCGTTTGACACTGAATGTAATACTCCTGGGAATATGGTGAGGATGTGGTTGTTATCGCATCTGAACTTCCTTTCCTGGATCTTTTTGTCACTATTACAGAATCGAGGGTACCGGGGGACAGAGTTCAGCTAACATGTCCTTGTCCGTTGGAACTTCCACCAGCATTTATTCAGGCTGCGTGTGTGCAGCGTCCAGCCCTTTGACTTCGAGTTTGAACCTGACGGTGTGCCTGCTCACCAGGACTCATGACATCCTGGCCACGCCTCCCTGTGGCTCCAGCACCGTCCATGCTGTGATTACCAACCCATTGCAGTGGAGATGGAGCAGGTTCTGAGTTGTGCTCCCAAGAACGTGACACCTGAGCTGAGTTACCTGAAGCTGTTGGTGACAAAAGGGGGACAGGACTCCTAGGCAGGGGACAAGCATGCATTCCTGCACAGAACTGGGGGCAGCCAGTGGGAGGTTCGTGCTGTGGAGGAGGTGGAGGGTGAGTGTGGTGGAGGAGGGGATGAGGGGCAGGACCAGATGCCCTGGGACTTGTGGGCTTCCCCTCCAGAGGGGGCAAGCAGGGCAGGGCACTGTCTGATGGATGCTGAAGAGGGGACCTGTGACGGGCATAAGAACAGGCGGCAGGGCTGGCTGAAGGAACAAGGAGGGGCAGTGCCGGCCTTGGCAGGGAAGACACCGAGCAGGGGCAAATATGGCTGGCAGAGGTGGGAGACGCAGAGAGTGCAGAATCTACAAGACTGACTGCCGAGGAGGACGGGACTCTCCATGACTTGGCCGTGGTCTGCTCAGCGAGAGTGGGGTATTTCTAGAGTGCCCGGGACCCATCTGATCTGGGAGAAAGACAGCTCCATTCTGCACGTGTTGAATGTGAGATTCCTGCAGGCATTCAGGAAGATCCCCCAAGGCAGAGGCATATCTGAGTCCGGAGCTCAGAAGTGAGTGAGTTCCAGGCTGGAGCTCACAGGCTTTTCCTCTCACATCTATTTAAGGTAACAGGGGTTCCTGGTGGATCCCGCTGCCTTTGATTTCTTTTCTTCAGAAAGGAAAAGACTTTATCCGGAGGACTTGTCAGGCTCCTGCTTATCACTGATTTGACTGATGCTGGCACTTTTTAAAAAACTATCGTACTTTATGCACACTGTCAGCTCTCATCTCTGAAGGACAGCTTTTATGCTTTGTGGCACATTCTGCGTCATTGCTGTCAGCTCAGGACCACATCTACTGCGGGCTCATTAGTTTCAAGTGCGTGAGTCACTGTGCATTTTGAATGTGATTTCTGTACATTTTTAAGTTTCCTACTTTTGTTTCCATTTGGGAATTTCTCAAAAGACAGACACTAAAATGAGACTGCCAGGAAGCAGCCTTCCTCATGAGTCTCCAGCTTGTTCTGAGATGTTTGCGATTAATGAAAGTGAACCAACAAACTCCTATTATGGCTCAGCTGGCCATTGTGGGCCCCAGGGATTCCGGGGAGAGGTTCCCAGCTGCAGAGGGAACAGAATCCCTGGCTGGCTGCTGGGTCCTGCACCCTGCCCTGTCTCTCTCTCATCCACCTGTGATTACGGATATGCAGTCAAGGCGATGCTGTTCATCTACAAGCCAAAGCTAACACAGTGCAATGAAGGTTGGGCCCTACCTAACCACACTTGGTCCACTGGCTGCAACGGGGCTGCCTGTGGGACTCAGGGGCTTGAGCAGGAGCTCAGAGGTGTTCTCATTTCCTTGAGTCATGTGAGTGCTTTGGATTGACGCAATGGGAAAGTAAAGGACTGAGATGCTGCTGGGCACAGTGGCTCACGGCTGTAATCCCAGGACTTTGGGAGGCTGAGGCAGGTGGATCGCCTGAGGTCAGGAGTTCGAGACCAGCCTGGCTAACATGGTGAAACCCGTCTCTACTAAAATACAAAAACATTAGGCAGGCTTTTGTAATCCCAGCTACTCAGGAGGCTAAGGTGGGAGAAATGCTTGAACCTGGGAGGCGAAGGCTGCAGTGAGATGAGATCACGCCATTGCAACTCCAGCCTAGGCGACAAGAGCAAAACTCTGTGGCGGGGTGGGGGGAGTGGGGGGAAGACTGAGATATGCAATGTTCCTTCAACACCATACACAAAGCCTCTTTGGAAGGGGCCCTGGGGGGAGGCCTACATTTCCTGTTGCTCTGTGTGTACCAGCACGTGGGCCACACTTCCTCTGGTGCCCTCTGAGCCTCCTGGCCCTGTAGCCTCTCGGGCAGCTGGAGGTGCCGCCTCTCCCACACGGCTGATGCCCAGCTGCTCTTTGCCCTTCCAGTTTTAAGGAGCTCATCCAGAAGGTGTCCACTGGCAGCGAGGGGCCAACGGGAGCTGACCCGCTTCTCCTTTGCAAATGCACGCGTGTACTAGGCCTGTCTGTGGACAGAGCCAGATCCTGCCTCTGTCCAAATTTCTGATGAAATTTCTCCTTTTCTCCTTTTTCCACACTCCAGCAGCATCTCCTTTGCAATCTTCTTTGCCTTTCAGTCTCATTTCATGGCCTCCCTTCAACTGTCCTGATGCCACTTCTGCTTGCTACAGAGAATGACAAGACCAGTTTTTTAATTTAAAGCGATAAAACTTCTAAAATGATACTTTTTACTGGTCTTAAAAGCATACGTCTTAGAAGCCACATGATACGTGATGTTCTATCACTGCGTTTTTACTGTGGTCCTCATCGCGCCCACTGGACACATTAACACATTCTTCTCCACACACAGGCAAAATTCAAGTACCATAATGCTCACAATTTTAAATAGTTTCACCGTCTGCTTTTCTACATATGCTCGTCTCTGTATATGAAGCTTAAATGGTATTCCTTGAAATGAAATCATCTAATTCAAAAGTATCCAGTCACTAATTTCTGTTGTTTGTATGATAAATTCTACAGTTACAAGAGTAGAAATATTGAGTCTGCATTTGCTTTAGTAAAGTAGCAAAAAGCACAGCAGACCCTAGATTTAGAGATGGCTGATCCTTCATCTGCTGCTTTAGTCTTTGTTTAACTTAATTCCTTTTGCCTTGAAGTGTATCTTGTTTAGGTAACTGTCTCTTTCCTGGACTGTGCCTGGTCTCCCCATCACTGCCTGGAAGCAGGCTGTTTTAGGGGTGGACTGGTAGAATTGTGAAGAACTACCACAAAGCAATTATATAAGGCAAAAGTATTTTATCATCCTAACTGATAGAAAAAAAACACATTCATTTGTTTAACTTACTGATAATAACCAGTTCTGTTCACTGCTAAGTGCCTACGTTGCAACCCTCAGTAACTCCTGTCTCTCTACTGCCATGGCTCACTCGCTTTGATCAGCTTATAATTTGTGCATAGTTTTGGAACTTTGCTTGGGCAATGTGGGCTTGTTTCGAAGAAGATCAGTGAAGTTATATGTGGCTTCTCAAAATATCCATCCTTAAGGAAAACAGAAACTATGGCCCCTGCCAAAGAGTAAAACTCGACTTGGTTTCACTCGGAGCAAGCAGGACCTTCAACAAGGCTGGATAAGGCATGGCATTTCTGTCCCCAGCATCCCATGCACAGTCTCTGATGAATACATGAATGGATGCATTTGCTGGTGTTTTCCATATTGTGACCAAGACTTGGCATTTTAAAAACAAGCACTTTGCCTAAACATCAACCAGTTTATTGTAACAGCACTTGAGTGTTCAGCAGCCTCAGAGGGTTTTGTGAGTTTCTCATTTCCCAGGAGTGAAAGCTGTTATTATTTTTAATTTTCTGCTCCTGCAAATGCCCTTCCCATGTACATGAGCTTTCCCTTTCTCTGTTATTTGCAGGAGAAGCAAAGTCCTTTGAATTTTCTTCCCCAATATCAACCCAGATTGTTTACAGCAGTCCCGGATATTAGCACAATGCTTTCCCCTTGACAAGATGCGGCACTTTTCCTGCTCGGGCTTGAGGCAGAATGACTGTGACCCAGGCAAGTGAGCCAGTCCTGCAGGGGAATGGAGACTCCTGTGGGCTTCCAGGAGACCCAGGCCTCTTTGAGGGGACAACCCACCCCTGGACCTCAGGAACTTATCTCAGCACACTCGGCTGGGATGCAGACTGGGCGTGGGCCCTGACAGGCACCGTACACGCGTGCATTTGCAAGGAAGTGGTGGTCAGGAGACTCCCACAGAGAAGCCCCTGGTGACAGGCTCTTCTTAGAATGTGGATGACATGGCACACCTGAGATGAGCTTCGGTTTTAAATGGGAGCCAGAGAACTCCAAGACCAACCACAATATGGTGGGGGAGAGTTATTCTGCCTCCCAAAGAAAGGGGTGTACAGAACAGCACCTGTATCAGTCCACTCTCACTCTGCTCTTAAGAACTACCTAAGACTGGGTAATTTATAAAGAAAATAGGTTTAATTGGCTCACGGTTCTGCAGGTTGTACAGGAAGCATGGCTGGGGAAGCCTCAGGAAACTCACAGTCACGATGGAAGGTGAAGGGGAAGCAAGTATGGTTACCATGTTGGGACAGGAGAGACAGAGAGAGAGAGAGAGAGAGAGAGAGAGAGAGAGACAGAAAAGGGGGAAGTGCTACACACTTTTAAACAACCAGATCTCCCAAGAACTCACTCATTATCACAAGAACAGCAAGAGAGAAATCTGCCAGTGAGTCAGTCACCTCCCACCAAGTCCTTCCCCTAATATTGGGAATTACAATTCAACATGAGATTTGGGTGGGGACACAGTGCCAAACTATGTCAGCACCTCTTGTTAGGAAGGCCTTTGCTCTGAAAGGCTCCAGGGAGGTGGAAGGAACTTGGGGCCGTGGAAGTCATGACAAAGGGACAAGCATGTGCTCAGAACACGGGGGAAAGGGCCACAATGCATGTTCTCCTATAGGATTAAAGTGTCTCAAAGGTGCACCATGATGGGGAAGGGAAAGTCACGTCCTCCGGCTGATCCTGGCTGTACCCTGCAAAGCCACAGGGGTAGAGCTCCCAAGACCATGGGAGTCCATCTCTTGCATCAGCATGACCTCGATGTGAGACATGAGTCAAAACAGATTATTTAGTAGCTTTACCCTGCTGGATTTCAGACTTGCTTGGGACTTGTAGCTTCTTTGTTTTGGCCAATTTCTCTTATGTGAAATGGGAGCATTTACCCAATGCCTGTACCCCCATTGTATCTAGGAAGTAACTAACTTGCTTTTGATTTTACAGACTCCTGGGTGGAAGGGACTTGCCTTGTCTCAAATGAGACTTTGGACTGTGGACTTTTGAGTTAATGCAGAAATGAGTTAAGACTTTGGGGGACTGTTGGGAAGGCATGATTGCATTTTGAAATGTGAAAATGTGAGATTTGCGAGGGACCAGGGATAGAATATTATGGTTTGGCTTTGTATCCCCACCTAAATCTCACCTTGAATTATAAACCCCATAGTCCTCATAGGTGTCGAGGGAGGGACGAGATGGGAGGTAATTGAAGGTGACGGTTTCCCCCATGCTGTTCTCATGATAGTGAGCAAGTTCTCATGAGGTCAGATGGTTGTATAGGTCAGTTTTCCCTGCTCCTGCTCACTCTGTCTTGCTTGCCATCATGTAAGACGTGCCTCTTCCCCTTCTGCCATGACTGTAAGTTTCCTGAAACCTCCCCAGCCATGTGGAACTGTGAGTCAATTAAACCTCTTTGCTTTATACATTACCCAGTCTTGAGTGTGTCTTTATAGCAGTGTGACAGTGGACTAATACAAGATCCATGCAGAGGAGAACAAGGAAGGAAGAAGCGCTCTGTCTGGGCCAAATGAATAAGGAAGCTGGAAATGTCTCACTGCACCACAGGCATGGTCTTTACCTTGGACAAGTTTGAGAGGAAAGAATCAAATAGAAAGGACGAAATGCCAGATAAAAGGACCAAACAGTGACAGATTAGATCAGAACATGAAGGGAAGTGGTCTTCCCCAGATTAAAAACTGTTTCATTGACCCAGTGGAGACTCCCAAAGAAAACAGTGGTGAGCAATTCCTCCATCTGAGAAGGGCAAGGGGGGCCCTGGAAAACACAATTGTGTTGGAGAAATTGGGGCCTCCCACGTATCAGATGCATGAACTGAGGGTCTTATCTGAAGCCATGGGTAGGATCATTGGCATATCCACATGTGTGTACACTCACACATGTCTATTTTATCAAAGGTGGAGCTTAGGCTGTTTGTGCAGCTTGAGATCTTTTTTTTTCCCTTCTTAATATTAAGGCTCGACTTTTTTATGAATTAAAAACTTTGGGTTTTTGCATTTAAGTCTTTGATCAATCTTGAGTTGATTTTTGTATATGGTGTAAGGAAGGGGTCCAGCTTCAATCTTCTGCATATGGCTAGCCAGTTCCCCCAGCACCATTTTTTGAATAGGAAGTCTTTGACTGATTACTTGTTTTATCAGCTTTGCCAAAGATCAGATGGTCATAGATGTGAGGCCTTATTTCTAGGCTCTCTATTCTGTTTCATTGGTCTGTGTGTAAAACCCCAAACCATAAAAATCCTGGAAGAAAACCTAGGCAATACCATCCTGTATATAAGAATGGGCAAAGGGTTGATGACAAAGACACGAAAAGCAATAGCAACAAAAGCAAAAATAAAAAAGTGGAATCCAATTAAACTTAAGAGCTTCTGCATGGCAAAGAAAATTCTTTTCAACAGAGTAGACAGACAACCTAAAGCATGGGAGAAAATATTTGCAAACTATGCATCTGACAAAGGTCTAACATTGAGCATCTATAAGGAACTTTCACAAATGTATAGGAGAAAAACAAACAATCCCATTAAAAAATAAACAAAACACACGAAAAGACACTTCTCAAAAGAAGACATACGTGCAGCCGACAAGCATATGAGAAAAAGCTCCATATCACTGATCATTAGAGAAATGCAAAGGAAAACCACAATGAGATACCATCTCACACTAGTCAGAATGGTAATATTAAAAAGTCAAAAAATAACAGATGCTGGTGAGGTTGTGGAGAAAAGGAAACACTTATACACTGTTGGTGGAGGTGTAAATTAGTTCAACCATTGTGGAAAGCAGTGTAGCGATTCCTCCAGAAGCTAAAAGCAAAACTACCATTTGACTCAGCAGTCCCATTACTGGGTATACACCCAGAGGAAGAGAAATCATTCTGTCATAAAGACACATGCATGAGAATGTCCATTGTCACACTGTTCACAATAGCAAAGACATGGAATCAACCTAAATGCCCATCAGTGACAGACTGGATAAAGAAAATGTGGTACTTGTATACCACAGAATACTATGCAGCCATAAAAAAGAATAAAATCATGTTCTTTGCAGTAACATGGATGAAACTGGAGGCTATTATCCTTAGCAAAGTAACACAGAAAAAGAAAACCAAATACTGCATGCTCTCCTTTATAAGTGGGAGCTAAATAATACCTTATGAACACACAGAAAGAAACAGCAGACAGTAGGACTACTTAAGGGGGAGGGTGGGAAGAGAGAGAGGAGCAGAAAAGGTAACTCTTGGGTATTGGGCTTAATACCTGGATGATGAAGTAATCTGTACCCCAAATCCCTGTGACACGTGTAACAAACTTTCACGTGTACCCCCAAACCTAAAATAAGAGTTAAAAAAAATAGTAATTTGTTTTTAAGACAGAGTCTCGCCCTCTCGCCCAGGCTGGAGTGCAATGGTGCGATCTCGGCTCACTGCAACCTCTGCCTCACAGGTTCAAATGATTCTCCTGCCTCAGCCTTCCAAGTAGCTGGGATTACAGGAGCTCACCACCATGCCCAGCTAAGTTTTGTATTTTTAGTAGAGATGAGGTTTCACCAATTTATATTGTTTTTTGAAAAAGAAAACCTTGATGAGGACACAGTGACATTGACCAACAGGGGTGTAGGAGCAGGGTGAAGGCCACATCCATCTGAATGCCCAGTCTGGGTGAATCCCGGTGTTACCTGAGGCGGGTGGGGGGGTGGTGCATGCTTCGAGAAGACGAGGCTCAGAAGCTCTGGAGAGAGACAGCAGCAGCGCAAAGGCATCCCTTCCTTCCGATCTGCAGGAAGCTGACGGCACCATCATGGCTGTGGCTGTGCAGCAGTGTGGAGTCCCCACATCTGGAGGGAATTTCTCCCTCTGGGAGATGAAGGATGCTGAGCAGGAACACTGGAAGGGGGCCCTTGATTTGAGCCATGTCACGAGACTCGGGAAGCTCTGAAGAATTCCACGAAAAGACTCTGGAACGTAGACTCATGCAGGGTTCTTGACAGGATGGATTTGCAGCCATCTGTGCGGCTTTCAGTAACTGCCCCCACCTTCCAGGGCATTAGCTAGTTGTGAGTGTTTCTAGTAGCAACACCAGGGAATGATCACATAGAACCTGCTATTTTTCAAGTCGTTTAAATGGGCTCGATTTGCCCTGTATTATGTTTTTTTTTTTTTTTTTTTTCCACAGTTCTTGATGGGGAATGTGGAATAGAGAAGAGGCCCTATATTTGAACGACACACAGACTCTCCCTGTTCTCTGTGGCCCCCTAAGACATGAAGGGCAGGACTCCATGACCACGCAGGATGCAGATGCGCTTTTGAGAAAGGTGTGTTTCTATGTTTTATCTCGTGGCAGTGTCTTCCTGTTCCTACACAAATGTCTTCTATCGTGGAAGAAGATGCTCTAAATTTGTGCTTAGAAATAAATTTCACTTTTCACGTGCAAAACTGACAGGCTGCCCAGGAGCTCGATGGAGAGCACTCCCCACCCCTCTGCCCATCTGCAAGTTCTGGCCTGAGTGGCTCTGCTCAGCTCCCACATAGTCCTAATGCACCCAGGTTACCTGGGAGCAAGGGCAGGAGTGGACGTTTCAGGCAGCTCCTGTGCCTTTGAGAAGCTCCAACCCTGTGCCCTTGACTGTGTGGGGGTTCACGGAGCACAAAATCTGCAGGTGATTCCTTCCTCCCCTCTCCTCACCCTTCCCCATGCCTGGGAGAAAGGCTGGGGACCATTTCCCCATGTCTGCACTATTCTTGTTCTTCGGTTTACCAATTGCTGCTTTGAAGTAGTAAGTAGAAGTTTAGATGAACATTTTCCAGATTGAGGTACTGCCGATTTTTGAGAAGGATGCTTTGGGCAAACACTTCAGCAGGGCTATCTCCTGCAGGGCTATCTTCAGCAGGGCTATCTTCAGCAGGGTTACTCCTGCAGGGCTATCTTCAGCAGGGCTATCTTCAGCAGGGTTACTCCTGCAGGGCTATCTTCAGCAGGGCTATCTCCTGCAGGGCTATCTTCAGCAGGGCTATCTCCTGCAGGGCTATCTCCTGCAGGGCTATCTTCAGCAGGGTTACTCCTGCAGGGCTATCTTCAGCAGGGCTATCTCCTGCAGGGCTATCTTCAGCAGGGCTATCTCCTGCAGGGCTATCTTCAGCAGGGTTACTCCTGCAGGGCTATCTTCAGCAGGGCTATCTCCTGCAGGGCTATCTTCAGCAGGGCTATCTCCTGCAGGGCTATCTTCAGCAGGGTTACTCCTGCAGGGCTATCTTCAGCAGGGCTATCTCCTGCAGGGCTATCTTCAGCAGGGCTATCTCCTGCAGGGCTATCTTCAGCAGGGTTACTCCTGCAGGGCTATCTTCAGCAGGGCTATCTCCTGCAGGGCTATCTTCAGCAGGGCTATCTCCTGCAGGGCTATCTTCAGCAGGGTTACTCCTGCAGGGCTATCTTCAGCAGGGCTATCTCCTGCAGGGCTATCTTCAGCAGGGCTATCTCCTGCAGGGCTATCTTCAGCAGGGTTACTCCTGCAGGGCTATCTTCAGCAGGGCTATCTCCTGCAGGGCTATCTTCAGCAGGGCTATCTCCTGCAGGGCTATCTTCAGCAGGGCTACTCCTGCAGGGCTATCTTCAGCAGGGCTATCTCCTGCAGGGCTATCTTCAGCAGGGCTACTCCTGCAGGGCTATCTTCAGCAGGGCTACTCCTGCAGGGCTATCTTCAGCAGGGCTATCTCCTGCAGGGCTATCTTCAGCAGGGTTACTCCTGCAGGGCTATCTCCTGCAGGGCTATCTTCAGCAGGGTTACTCCTGCAGGGCTATCTTCAGCAGGGCTGTCTCCTGCAGGGCTATCTTCAGCAGGGCTGTCTCCTGCAGGGCTATCTTCAGTAGGGTGACTCCTGCAGGGCTATCTTCAGCAGGGTGACTCCTGCAGGGCTGTCTTCAGCAGGGTTACTCCTGCAGGGCCTCCCAGAGCAATTGCAAGGCTCAAGTGCTGTGTGCTTCGCCCAGTGAGGTGTGGATTTTGAAACGCATTTGACCCCAGAACCCTTCTTGTTTTCATGAAGTGTGTTTTAACACAGCCTGGACCTGGCATGGTGCACGGCGAGCATGAAGGTCTGCATGGCATGAATCGAGGCTCCTGGGCACTGGCTGGTCACTCAGTCCTCCCCTTGTTCATCGATTCCAGCAGCTATTGAGAGCCTACTCTGATTGCTCCCAGGACTAGAAATATAAATAGGTTGATTACCTTTCATCAGTGGGAATTCCAGTAATAGTAACAGCAACAGCAGCAATGATAAAGGTGTCATGCTCGGTATGCTGGGAACTTCACCCCCTCTCTCTGCTTTAATCTCCATGACGTGTATTTTATTACAACCGATATTTTACAATTCCCTGAGTCCTGGAATGATTTCCTGTTACATCGGAAATCTCTTCTGACCTCTGTGTCTAAAAGCCAGACATATGCTGATCGTGTGCAAAGACAGACCATCATCGTTCAGACACAGATCTTCCAGCCTGTGCCCCTTCTCGGGTCCTGGGCAGCTGAGCAGACTCTCACTGGCAAAGTGCCCCCCAGGTGCCCTGACTCTTGCCTCTGAATGGTCCCCAAGAATTCCCATCTCAGTTTCCTCTCTGCATTCCTGTTGCCTGCTCTGTGCCAAGTGGGTAGCTGGCGTACTGGACCTTTCGCTAAAGAATTAGAATTTTCCTTTGTAAGAAAGAGTGAAAGCAAATGCCAGTCAGGTGGCCACTGCTTGAGAGGTTGACCAGCTGCAGTAGCTCCCGTGCTGAGGGGATAGGGCGGTGGCTGTGGAGTCACCATCAGTCTCTCTGCAGAGGGAGAAGGCCGAGGAGCAGAGAGTTTAGGGTTCCTTCTGCCTCTATTAGGAAACATGAGCATAAAAAGAGAGATGAAGAGATAAAAGCCCACTGAGACACCACTCACACTTAGAAAGAACGTTATGCAGCTTCACTCTAAGCAATTTTCAAAACTAGATTTTGTATACAAGCTTCCATATTTTCCAAAATTTTCTAGGGCCCAGGTGGAGCAATACACATTTCTCCATGGACAAGCCACCTAAGTGGCTAATGCTCAGGGCCTTCTGGGTGAGCCGTTGACTGTGATGTGTGCATTTGTATTACCAGATGATCTTTTATAAATACTTGTGGAGTCACTAGGTGAGAAAAAGGTGAGGGTGAGGATGGCCTAAATTAAAATAAGTAGAAAAAATACTTGGCTTTGTGATGTGTTTTTCTCCAACTCTGGCATAAGGATGTGTCTGATACGCCAATGGTCACCTCAGCATGAATGAGGAGGCTCCGAGTGAGGACCTCCAGAGGGAACTAAGAGCAGATTCCTCCCCAGCGGCATTAGGAGCAGGCCCCGCCTCTCCTCTGGGAGATGTGTCCAGTGTACGATAACAGCATAACTCTCTCCATCAGGGGAATCGGGGGACGGGGAAGTGAAGGATTTGAGTCTGAAGAGCGACCCTAGGAGTGAAGGAGAAGAGGGAACAGCAAAGCACTTCTGTTTACAATTGTTTTAAATCTTGAAGACAAACAAGCAATAAAAGACAAAAACAAAGAAAGAAAGAGAAAGAAAGAAAGAAAGAAAGAAAGAAAGAAAGAAAGAAAGAAAGAAAAGAAAAGAAAAGAAAAGAAAAGAAAAGAAAAGAAAAGAAAAGAAAAGAAAAGAAAAGAAAGAAAAGAAAGAAGCTGGGTGTGGTGGCTCATGCCTGTAATCCCAGCACTTTGGGAGGCTAAGGCAGGCCAGTCACCTGAGGTCAGGAGTTTGAGACCGGCCTGGCCGAAATGATGAAACCCTGTCTCTACTAAAAATACAAAAAATTAGCCAGGCATGGTGGCTCATGCCTGTAATCCCAGCTACTCAAGAGGCTGAGGCGGGAGAATGGCTTGAACCCGGGAGGCGGAGGTTGCAGTGAGCTGAGATGACTTCGTTGCTCTTGTTACTCCAGCCTGGGTGACAAGAGTGAAACTCCAAAAAAAAAAAAAGAAGAAGAAGGAAAGACAGAAAGAAGGAAGGAAGGAAGGAAGGAAGGAAGGAAGGAAGAAAAGAAGGAAGGAAGGAAGGAGGGAAGGAAGGAAGGAAGGAGGGAGGGAGGGAAGGAAGGAAGGAAGGAAGGAAGGAAGGAAGGAAGGAAGGAAAGAAGGATCATGCCTGTAATTGTAACCCCAGTGCTTTGGGAAGCTAAGGTGGGCAGATTACTTGAGCTCAGGAGTTCAAGACCAGCCTGGGCAACAGGGCAAAACCCCATTTCTACCAAAAATACAAAAATTAGTGAATTGTGGTGGCACACACCTGTGGTCCAGCAACTCAGGAGGCTAAGATGGGAGAATCACTTGAGCCCGGGAGGCCAATGCTATAGTGAGCCATGATCATGGCACTGCACACCAGCCTGAGTGACAAAGAGAGACCCTTTCACAAAAAAGAAAGGAAGCATAAAGCAAAAGGCTCTCCACAGTCTGGGAAGTGCTCGCCTCGCGGCAGGTCTGCAGTCCCTGCACCTCCACTGCTGTGGGAGGCTTGGCCGCTCTTTACTGCAGTTCCAAGTCCTACAGATTCACTGCAATGGATGCTTCCATTTTCTAATCATTAGTACCTCTTTTATTAAAGAATCAAAGTGAAATAAGGCCACTTAAAACAAACATTATATATAAAAGTGTTGCTATAAATAATTTGAAAACTAGATAAAATTTTAGGTGCAACATCACATTATTTCTTCCTACATTAGTGTTTTCTATATAAACTTTTACAGCCTGAATAGATTGGTCTTACTCATTTAAAACTACTTTTAGTTACAAAAGAGATGCATCTTTAATGTTGAAAAATTTATACATAAGCAAAGAGATGAAGGAATCTGCCATTATTACCGTTGTAAATATTTGGTTTACATCCTTGTAAGCATTACAAAAGAGACAGAGGAAAATATATATTGCATATTATGTTGTTTTAAGTATTGTTTTTTGTTTCATATAGTATAAGCATGTTTCACATCAATAAGTGTATGTCTGTATTTTCATCGTTATCAGTTAACTGGCAACACAGCAAAATGTGTCTAACGAATCACTTACATTGGCATTTAGAAATTTCCAATTTTCCACAATTAAAAATAACACATGACATACAAATATATGTATACATAGACACATGTATACTAGCCATATAATGTATTACTTACTGTTGTTGCTAATGCATTTTTCCATTCTGTTGTTTTGTTTGCTGTTAATATCTAGGAAAGCTATTATTTTTGTACACATTCTGTACAATTTTATGGGATTTGCAAGCAGAAATGCATCTCCTCTTTAAATATCCACATTTTCTTGCAGTGAGCCGAGATCATGCCACTGTACTCCAGCCTGGGTGACAGAGCAAGACTCGGTCTCAAAAAAAAAATCCACATTTACTGTTCTCCATTCTACTGTTCATGCTCTCATTTAACTTAGTCTTTTACATTGCATTGGGTGGTATTTTCATAATTATATTGGCTTTTAGTGATGATGGGCACCCATGCCTTATTCCAGATTTTAATTGTTCCTCATGCTTAGAATTAAGACATTGGTGTCTGATTTCAGATGAATGTATTTTGTCATGTTAAGAAAGTTTGTTTTTATGTTTAGTTTGTTACAAGCTTAAAAAATCAATTGTAAATACTGTAACATATCAAATGCACTTTTCACTCCTTATACACCTGTCTACTCAAAACGGATTAAAAATTTAAAGGGAAGACCTGAGACTGCAAAACTAATAGGAGAAAATGCGGGGAAAAGTTGCATGACATTGGACTGGACAGTGATTTTTTGGGGCATGAACCCAAAAGCACAGGCAAAGAAGCAAAAATAGACAAATGGGATTACGTCAAACGATGAGGTTTCTGCACAGCAAAATAAACAATTGGATGAAGACACAACTCACAGATTGTGAGAAAAATCTTTGCAAATCATACATCACACAAGGGATTGATATCTAAAACACACAAGGAACTTAAACTACTCAATTGTAAGAAAACAAATGACCCTATTTTAAAAAGGGCCAACAACTGAGTAGACATTTCTGAAAAAGAAGACAGACAAATGGCCAGCAGATACATAAAACAACTACTCAACATTTCTAGTAATCAGAGAGCTGCAAATTAAGACCACAATGAGATATCACCTCACATCTGTTAGACTGGCTATTATTTAAAAAGATGAAATATAATAAGTACTGGTGGCTGGCATGGTGGCTCACGCCTGTAATCCCAGCCCATTGGAAGGCCGAGGAGGGTGGATCACCTGAGGTCAGGAGTTCCAGACCAGCCTGGTCAACATGGTGAAACCCCATCTCTACCAAAAATACAAAAATTAATCAGGCATGGTGACAGGTGCCTGTAATCACAGCTCTCAGGAGGCTGAGGCAGCAGAATCGCTTGAACACGGGAGGCGGAGGTTGCAGTGAGCTGAGATCACACCACTGCGCTCCAGCCTGGGCGACAGAGCGAGACTCCATCTCAAAAAACAAACAAACAAACAAACAAACACCAAGTATTGGCAAGGATGTGGAGAAAGGGGCCCCTGGCACACTGCTGATGGGAATGTAAATTAGCACAGCCAATTTGGAAAACACTGTGGAGGTTCATGAAAACACGGAAACTGGAATTACCATATGGTCCAGCCATTCCACTTCTGGGTATATATCCAAAGAAAATGAAATTAGTGTGGGGAAGAGATGTCTGCACGCTCACGTTCGTTGCAGCATTATCCACAGTTGCTAGGATATGGAAACAATTGAACTGGTGATCCACGGATGAATGGATTTTGAAAATGTGGCGTATATACACGGGGAAATACTGTTTGGCCTTTAAAATACAGGAAATTCTGTCATTTGCAACAACATAGATTAACCTAGGAGTGAAAGAAAGCAGGCACAGAGAGACAAACACCCTACGATCTCACTTATTTGTGGAATTTTGAGAGTCGGAGTCAGAAGTAGGAGTAGAAGGGGGTTATCAGAGGCTGGGAAGGGGGTTGGGTGGGGAAAGGGGAGACAGGCACACTTTGGGTTAAACGGAAGAAATCAATTCTGGTGTTCTATGGCCCAGCACACTGACTATAATTAATATTAACATACTGTGAAAGGAAAATACAATCTCAGGACCCTAAATTCTCTATGCCAAAAGAGAAAAGTTAAGCATGGAAGTGGAGTCACCAAAAACAAACAAAACCCCCTGCCTTTCCTTTTGTTTCTAAACCAACCGCTTCAGATAGATGGCCATGTCTGCCCTCCCACACCCTGGCAAGGCAAACAAATAGCCCATCCTTACGGGTCTAGGACAGAAGCAGATGAGAACCAGTACCTCGCCCACCTCGTGATGAATGTGTAGTGGCCAGCTTCCTCCCTTCGGTGTCCACTTCCGCTTGTGTAAAGTGCAGATTTACGGAGCTCCAGACGAATGTGTGATTGACTGTGTCCTCCACCCCCTCCTTTCACCTGCAACATGTGGATTCACACGAGTGTTGGGCCCGGCGTGGTGGCTCACACCTGTAATCCCAGCACTTTGGGAGGCCGAGGCAGGTGGATCACCTGAGGTCAGGAGTTCCAGACCAGCCTGGCCAACATGGTGAAAACCCATCTCTCCTAAAAATACAAAAAGTAGTTGGGTGCGGTGATGGGTGCCTGTATTCCCAGCTACTCGGGAGGCTGAGGCAGGAGAATCCCTTGAACCCAGGAGGCAGAGGTTGCAGTGAGCTGAGATCGTGCCATTGCACTCCAGCCTGGATGACAGAGATAGATTCCATCTCAAAAAAATAAAAATAAAAATAAAATCACACACAAGAATGTGACCATTCCCTGCCTCTTTTTGTTTCTTTCTCCTTTCCCCTCCTGCCTACTTATCTCCTTATGTTGAAGCCCTCAAAGACCTCTTTGGAAAAAGTGGGGACCACAGGCCCTACTGTACCTCATGTCTCTTTTCCCAGGTGCAGCCTCAACCTTGACAAAATAAACCTCCACATGGACCGAGACCTGTCTCAGATACTCTTTGGTTTGCAGTGTTGTATATCTCAAAAAAACAAAAAGAAAGGGTTTTAAATGTTCCCACCACAAATAAATGATGAATACTTGAGGCGCTGGAGATGCTGATAAGCCAGATTTGGTCTTTCCATGATCTACCCAAGTGCTGAAACCTCACATTTTATCCTGTAAGTAATTATGATTGTTAACTGCCAATCAAAATAAACGGAACCAACAAAACAAAACATCTCAACTTACTTGGGATGGCTTCTATTTATGTATTTCCCAACACGTGCCAGTTCTTGCAGTTTGCTAGCGAATCTTCCCTCCGTTGTGCTATTGGTGCCTGTGTGTGAGTGCGTACCTGCACATGATTTAGAATTCTGGATCTAAATAAATGAGATGAGAATATAGCACTCCTGTCTGTATTTTGTGAGATTCGATTACAATTTCCATGCTGGCTTCAGAAGTTAAACTGAGAGACGCCCTTCAACTCTATTGCCCTGAAACAGTGTAAGGGGCACACATATCACCTGTCTTGTTGCCCTGGAACAGTGTAAGGGGCACACACATCACTTGCCTCTTTCCATGTTATTCTTCATTTCCAAGTGACGTGTGCTGCCGTGGGCATCCAGGCTGCTTGCTGGCCCCACAAACTTGCCAGTCCCTTCTCACTGCATTGCCATCCACCTCTTTGAGAATTAGTGCTGGTGAACCATGTTTTCCTGAAAAATGAACCTTCTCGTCAAGACTTTAAACTTACCAACAATTCACAGGTTTTTCCATGCAACTGGGGTCACGTCCTCTTTCTCACATCCTTCTGCGTTTATTTTCTCCCCCTTTGTAATTCCTAATTTTGGAAAGTTTTGTTTTTGTTAAAGTTGACTCCTAGCTTTATTAATACATTTTACTAATTTTTGTCTTTAAAACTTCAGCTTTGTCATTTAATATGTCTGGGTGCTGCCAGCAGATCTGAGGCAGCAGGTCTTCCAGCAGGGGCAGACCCTGGGGTGGTTTGCACAGAGAATGGGGTGGGCATGAGAGAAGCACTGTCCATGCAGGGAGCACCTGCCTGGCTCCCTGGGGGCCACACCTTCTTTCCTAGCACCCTGCGGCAGGCCAGGGTAGATCCCGGCTCTGTGATGCAGGAGAGAAATCCAGCCCTTTCAGAGGTCATGGGACATGTCCAAAGGGGTCCCAGTGGACAGGATCCCAGGCCTGAAGGTCGTCTTTGAGCCCCACATCTCATCCACTCATTGCAGCTCCAGACCCGGGGTCCAGAGGACACGGGACCCTGGCCCTCCCAGTCCCCGACTGTGGTTGGCAGTGTGCAGGAAGTCCCTGTGGATTAACCTCCCAGACCCTCGAGCTGAACCTCCACCAGGAAGCAGTAGTTGCTCTAAAGGTGGGGAGCAAAGGTCTGTCTACCTGCCCAGGTGAGGCCAGGGAGGACCCCACCAGAGGCAGGGCCCGCATCGGCGCTGCCGGCCGTGCTTGGACCTGGGTTATAGGTGGCCAAGGAGCCAGCTGGGAAGCTAGAAGGAGAGGTAAAAAATGCCAGGGGCATCAGAGTGAGAAAAAACAAAGCTTGACAGAATCCAACTTATTACACCAAATGAACACATTACTTTGAGTGTGTATACTCAATTGGTATCTTTCCCTACATTAATACGCTTTTTATTAGATTATTTAAAAGACAGCAGTATTTGTCATTAGCTTCTCCATGAATCATTTGAATTATGTATGTGGTTACTGAGATAAAATTCAACCTTAAAGCGCGTTGTGATGTATTTTTGCAATAAAAATATCAAGTTCATTTAAACAATTGCTTTTTAAAACACTGTCTCTCTCCCAGTGGGTTTTCATTGATCAAATTATGAAAAGACAAAGCCTGTCTGGATTATTTCAATAAATTCCGAATATGAGGCAGATAAAATGAACATTACGCTGACTCACCGGCCAGCCTCAAACCCACATGCCCAAACTGACCTCAATGACTAACAAATTATATTATGAGGCTGCAAAAGGAAAATTAGAGTTAGAGTGGGGAACAACAAAAGGCCACATGTTGAGGGGTTTAAATCTATTAATGCTCTTCTCCGAACGTGAGAGTTCAGAGTGTTGATGTATCTGTACCACCTTCTCCCGGGACACCTAGCTCTGACGACTGTGATCCCACTGCCCGGCACGTGCAGAGGCCACAGGTCTGGGGGTGTGACGTGGTTCTACCCGGACATGGGTTTGAGGGATGAGTTATGTTCCCCTAGTTCTCATCTGTGGGCCATGGCATCATGGTGGGTTCTGCTCCTTCAGTCCTCGTGGTAGCAAGGCCAGGCCTGGAACATGCTCCTAGCCTTGGGGCCTCTGTCTGCAGCCCCCGCCAGGCTGATGCTCTGTGACCTTCCAGGCCATTGTGTCTCAGCCCACATTTCTCAGAGCTGCTGTCGCGTGCTGAGGAAACGCACAGGGGGGTCCAGGAGAGACAAGCCTCTGCACTCCAGATGTGAGTTAATTTGAAGGTTTATGGGAATGTCTCGGGGACAGGTCCAGCCCTTCCCACAGCTTGCAGTGTGCACCACCTACGTGCTCCTGGCCTGCAGGTGCTCCAATGTGGAGCAGGGCGGGGGCCAGTGCAAACCTCCAGATGAGAGGGAGAGAGCAATGGGGTCCTACGCCAGGGGTGGGGAGGGAAGATGAGTGCCCCCACATCTACGCACCCCTTGCTCCTCACAGCAGCCTGCGTGGCAGTGGATGGGTGTCCCAGGGCTGCCTCACCCCATGAGGGCTTCAAACCACAGAGGCTCATTCTCCCTGTTCTGGAGGCGGAAGTGTGAAGCCAGGGTGAGGGCAAGGCCGTGCTCCCCCAGAGACTCTAGGGGAGGATCCTCCCTGCCCCTTCTGGCTTCAAATAGCCTGGGGTATTTGCATCTCTGCCTGTATCTTCACTCAGCCTCTCCCTGCGTCCGAGCCTCCTCTCTGTCTCTCATGAGATCACCTGTCATTGGGCTTCAGGCCATTTGGATAATCCGGGATTATCTCTTCCGGAGCTCCTTCGCTTCATCACATTTGTAAAGACCTTTCTTTCCCAACAAAGTCAAGTTCGCCGGTGCCGGTAGATAGTGCAATCCTCCTTCTTACAGACGGGGAAGCACCCGTACAGAGGGGAGGACGGGAGCTTGGGGCGCACGGCAGAGCGGAGGCTGCCCTGGGGTCTGCAGCCAGCCCAGGCTGCCACCTGAGACATAGCCTGCCCTGCGAGCATAGGGACCCATGTGAGGGGCATGGACAGTGAAAGTCATGCCTGAATTACGTACACCCTGTGGGCACGAGGGCCCCGGTGACGGGAGTCAGGGCTGTGCATTGATTACTGTGCTGGGCCACAGTGTCGTCACTAGGGGTCTGATGTGCACAACAGGCCATGTTGTTCTCCTGTTGGACGTGAATGCCCTCTGGGAATAGACCAGGTCACCCTGAGTCCGTGATAAACGGAAGCAACACAGGCCCACTTCATAATTTTCCTTAGCACCGACACCAGCGAGGTCACCACGGTGCTCTTCCCAACACGTCCAGTCTCAGGCCCCTCAGGTCTCCTGGAAGCAGCTGCCCTAGAACAAACCGCTGTTTCTTTAAGTCCTCCCCGAACTCCAACTGCAGGCCTGCAGCAGGCTCCACCACCCTCTGCAAGACCCACAGTGCAGCCCCCGCAGTGCACACCTGCCTTGCTGTGGGGACCCAGCCCACTTGTTCTCTGCAGCTGTGCACCTGCGGGCCTTTGGCCTGAGGCAACTGGGAAGACACAGACCCTGCCCTTGATAAGATGATGGGACATGTGGAGTCATATTCCCCCAGGGTGTTAGGAAGAAGGTGGTCAGTGGGCAGGAAGGCAGGGCCAACCAGAGGATAGGGGGCCTTTGTGAGGGGCGCCTGACAGGGTGAGATCTGACAGGCAGGGCTGGGGGTGGGAGGGCAGAGATGCCCAAGGAAAATGATCAGGGCGGTCTGGGAGAGGGAGGGGAGGGGCCAAGGCTCGGGATGCCAGTCAGGAGGGGAGGGGCCACGGCCCAGATCAGGGAGGACACCCAGGTGTGGCAGTTGAGCAATGGTGGGACCAGAGGCCAGATAGGCTTGAGGGGACGCAATCATCTCTTCGGGGCATTTTGATTGTGAGATGCAAGTGGCTTTAAGAGCAGATCCTTACAGGTGTTTGGAAGATCCAGCCTAGACTGGGGTGAGGGCTCTGGTAGGAAGCTGGGCTCATTGTCATGGAGGTGGAGGCAGAAGCACAGACCCCATGGCAGCCACCATCCAGCTAGAGCCACGGGGTGCAGGGCTGGAGAACCCAGTTGGAGGGTCTGATGAGACCACGCTGGGCGGGCCTCTAGATTTCCTGTGGGCAACACGGCTTCTGCCCTCCAGGTCTGAGGTTTCAGAGCCGGCCAGCAGCTCCACAGGGCGGGCCTGGGGTAGGTCGGTCACGTCCTGTACCCCAGAGGGATGCAGTGAGGGCAGCTCTGCGAGCGCTGGACAGCAGCTGTGGAAAGGAGGGGCATCCGCATGGTGTGGAGAGGGGCCAGGAGAGCCCCACGCTGTTCCTGAAGATGCTGGGAGTGGGGCAATGCTGCCCTAAGGCACTGCTGCCCCTGGGTGTGCAGGAAAAACCTGGAACACCCCCTAAACCCACTCGCGGTGGAAGTGGTGGCTGGGACCTCGGTGTGTGGAAGATGGGTCCTCCCTTTGTGGTCAGTGGCTGCCGGGTCCTCGGGCTGGGGGTCCGCACCTGCCCCCAGCCCCCAGTCTTGGATTTGTCTTGGAACCCTTTTGAACGCTTGCCTCTTCCCTCAGCTCAGCGTGCTCCTCACTTATTGAGGCGTTTTGTGGAAAAAGCCTTCAAGGCTGCCGTGGGCTCGAAGACTCAATGGCCTGAGCTTTCCTCTTCTTGGTACAAAATTTACAAAGGCTCGCATGTGCTGGAACCAGGATTTTTTTTTTAAAAAAGAAAGTTTTTGTTTTTGTTTTTGAGTTAGGATCTCACTCTCACCCAGGCTGGAGTGCAGCAGCATGATCATGGCTCACTGCAGCTTCAACCTCCTGGGATCAGGTGATCCTCCTGTCTCTGCCTCCCAAGTAGCTGGGACTATAGGCGTAAGCCACTATGCTCAGCTAATTTTTAATTTTTTTGTAGAGATGGGGGCTTACTATGCTGCCCTGGCTGTTCTTGAACTCCTGGGCTCAAGCGGTCCTCCTGCCTTGGCTTCCAACATTGCTGGGATTACAGGTGTGAGCCACCACACCGGCCAAAAGAAAGTGTATACATTGACAATTCACAGAAAAGATTCCAAGGAGTTTACCCACTTTCCTGGACTCAGAAACTCATTATTTACTCTGCGATGTGGCAAATAATGAAGCTGGATCCCAGGTGAGCGGAACCGGCTTTGTCCATGTGACTTGAAACTGTCGGCGAGGCTTCAGTAATCGGCAGAAGAGTGGGGCCCGGAGAAATGTAATGAGCTGGGGACTATCTCCTCTGCTTCCAGGGTGTGTGTGGTTTACAGAGAACTGTTCTGTACCCTGGAGAAAGACTGCCAACTCAGCTGCTGTCTTTAAATGACTGGCTGGCCCCAGCAGTCATAACAAAATAACTAATAGGAAAAACGCAGGAGGGAGCCAGGCGCCGGCCGGCAACCCCCTGCTCGAGGTTCTGTAGGGATCCCATGCGCAGCTGCCACTCCCCGGCTCTGATGGCACCTCCAGGAAGCAAGGGGTCTCTTTCTATCCTCCCTGGATTCAGCGCAGTGGTCTCCCCGCCGTGGCCCCGTCTCCCGCTCTAGGGTTCAGCCCATCCTCCCTCTGGCTTGGGCCAAAGATGACTTCCCTGGAGAATTGTCTTTGGGCTGAAGGGGAAATGGGCCTCGGTGGGTGCAGGCTACTGAGTGGCAGCATGGCTGAGTCCAGCGCCACGCAGCAGGGAGGGAGGTGCATCCCCTGAGGGTGCTGGCAACGGAAGCAGTTATTTCCTACTCAACAATAGCAACAGGAGTGTCCCAAGCAAGGGCTCCTCTGCCCTCCAAGCAGGTCCTGGGGAAGACCTGTGCTTTTTCCAGCCTCATGGGCCCCTGGCATAACTGGTGACGGGTTCTTGGAGGCAGGAGCAGAGTGGGCAGCTGGGTTCAGGGTCCTCGTCCTCCTTGGTGGAGCCTGAGCGCCCCCATCCCTCCCCTTCCTCCTGCCTTCCTTGGCCCCAGGCCCTAGAAAACAGCCTTCTCTTCTGTTATTGTTAAAGGCACTTTGATTTTAAAAAAATATTTTGGAATTTCATTGATTCTGAGACTTCTTTTTCTCCACATTAACTTTTACAATCTGTGACATCTCACACTAGCTGCAGGCCAGGTGGCAGTCACAGGCATCTGGAAGCGACCCCAAACCTGAAAGAACAGCCATCAGAGGCTCGAAGGCAATGCTCAGAGCTGGGCTCCTTGAACTCCTAGAGATGGGATGGTGTGTGGAGGGTGAGAAGGTGGTGAAACCAACATGTTAAACAACATTCCCTGAACAGGAGTCAAACCAGGCTCACTCTGCAGAACTGGACGCGGGGACTGGAGCCCAGACCCCGTGAGGGTAGCGCCTCCCTTAGTGTCCTGTGAGAAGCGTCCCTCTCCAAGCCTCCTGATATCACAGAGGCTGATATTGTTTGGAAAACGTAGAGATCAGTGACTCTTTTTCTGATTTGAAAAAGATTCAGAAGGGTCAGACCCTGAATGTGGAGTTTTAGAAAATCGTATCCAATTTGTATTATATCTAATATAATCATAATATATCATATGATATTATATTATACATGATATAAATTAGATATGATTTTCATATCATATCATATATGATATATTTATTATGTTATGTTGTAGCATATTATAAACCCATATCACATTATATTATACATATTATAATTTACATACCATTAAATACATAAATCTTAAGTTGGGATTTAATGAATTTTGATAGATATACCCAAGTAACCCACAATCCGGTCGCAACATGAAATATTTCTATCACCCACAAGGATTCCACCTGCTTCTTCCTGATCATCCCCAGCGCCTCAGCCGTGGAGGCGACCTCTGTTTGGACTTCTGTCCCACAGCGTAGTTTGGCTGCTTTAAACTTAATGCTTGCAGAATCACGTACGATCACGCAGGACGCATCCTATGAACGTGGCATGTGCATTTGGAAAGCGTCTGTGGGGTGAAACTGGTTGGTCAAATCTTTTGCAGTCCTAATTATTTTCTACTTGTTCTATTTTCAGATTTGTCTATTCTCCCTCAGTGTCTACCACCTTTCGCTTGTGGGTTTGAAGTTCAGGTATTGGGAACAGATACCTCAGGATTGTTGCATCTTCTGGATGTTCGACCCTTTCATCCTTGAGATGTGGCTCTGCCTTCCTGCCTGGAGTGGGCTCTTCCCTTAAGGCAGCACGTGGGCTATGGGGAGTGTCGTCAGCTGGGTCCCAACAGTCCTTCGCTTTTAGCCTTGGTAGCAGGCTAGAGTCCGATTCTCTTTTGTGCCGTTGTTGTTTGTCTGTTTGGAGTCCGGTGTGAAGACTTTGACCTTGCTTGGGGTGCTCAGGTCATTTGCACTCAGTGCAATTGTGAAGTCGGCCACATTGCTCGTTTCTTTCATTTGTGTCTTTTGCTTTTGGTTTCTCTGTTGCTCCTTTTCTTGCCTTCTTGCAGATTATTTAACTACTGTTCTAGCATTCCATTTACTGTCTTCTCCTGATTTGATACCAAATCCTCTTTTTGTGTTTTAGCCATTGCTGTAATGATTATAATATGAACTTGTCTTGATGTAGGAGGAGCACACATCACACCACTGGGAGTAAGATGTAGGAAGCCTGCAGCACGATGCTTCCCTGTGCCTGTAATCCTGGGTGTGATTTTTGTCATGGATTTTACTTCAACCAATTTAAAAATTGCTACTCATTATTATCAGTTTACAAAGAGTCACTTGTCATCTAAGTAATTAAGAATTTTTTTTTTTCTTTTGAGACAGTGTCTCGCTCTGTCACCCAGGCTAGAGTGCAGTGGCACAATCTCAGCTCACTGCAACCTCTGCCTCCCAGGTTCAAGCAATTCTCCTGCCTCAGCCTCCTGAGTAGCTGGGATTACAGGTGTGCACCACCACGCCCAGCTACTTTTTGTAATTTTTAGTAGAGATGAGGTTTTACCATGTTGGCCAGGCTGGTCTTGAACTCCTGATTTTAGGGTGATCCACCACCTCAGCCTCCCAAAGTGCTGGGATTACAGGCGTGAGCCACTGCACCTGGCCCAGAAAAAAAGTTTTAACCCCGTATTTATATTTGGGTGCTCTTTATTCTAACCTGCAAAGCTGCTTCCAACACTGTTATTTCCTTCAGACGAAGGACTGCCTTATGTATTTTGCATCTTAGGGGTCTATTGGCTACACATTGTCTCCACTCTCATTTACTGAAGAATATCTTTATTCTATCTTCAGTTTTTTCTGGATCTAGAATTCTAGTTGGGCTGGGCATGGTGGCTCACACCTGTAATCCCAGCACTTTGGGAGGCTAAGGCAGGCAGATCACCAGGTCAGGAGTTTAAGACCAGCCTGGCCAACATAGTGAATCCCCATCTCTACTAAAAATGTAAAAATTAGCCGAGTGTGGTGGTGCACACCTGTAGTCCCAGCTACTCGGGAGGCTGAGGCAGGAGAATCAGTTGAACCTGGAAGGTGGAGGTTGCAGTGAGCCGAGATCACACCACTGCTCTCCAACTTGGGCAACAGAGTGAGACTGTCTCAAAAAAAAAAAAAAAAAAGAATTACAGTTTTGCAAAATTTATTTTCAGCTCTTTGAATCCATTATTTCATCGTCCCCTGGCCTGCCTGGTTTCAGATGAGAAGTCAGCAGCTACTCTTCTCACTATTCTCCTGCATGGGTGTCTAGTTTTCATTTAGCTGCTTTTTAGATTTTTTTCTTTATCTGTAGCTTCCGTCAGTTGAACGCTGATGTGTCTAGCTGTAGTTTCCTTTGAATTTGTCACATTTGGCATTGATTAAGTTTCACGAATTTGTGGATTGCTTTTGTTCCTCAATGAATTAGGTAAATTTCTAACCAGTACATCTTCACAGCCTTTTTTTTTTTTTTTTTTTTTTTTCCTGCCTTATCCTTCTTTTGCTTTCTGGAAATTCAATTCTACATAAGGCAGCCTGTTTGACATTCTCCACATGGTGCTGATTCTATGTTTGCTTCTGTCCAGCAATGTTATAGATTTTTAAAAATGAACTGTTGATCTTAGAACAGTTTTAGATTTGTAGAATTATTGTAGCATAGACAATTCTCATGTTCCCCACCTCAATTTGTCCTATTACTAATATCTTACACCACGATGGTACATTTGACAAAATTAGTGAACAAACAGTGAAGCATTATGATTAACTAAATTCATAGTTTATTCAGATGACCTCTGTTTTCCCCTCATGTTTTTCTCTGCATTCAAATCCTGTTCAGAATACCATGTTCCATTTAGTTGTCACATCTCCAAAGGCTTCTCTTAGTTGTGACAATTTTTCAAACTTTCCTTGTTTGTTTCTTGTTGTTGTTGTTGTTGTTGTTATTTTCTTGCGACAGAGTCTCGCTCTGTCACCCGGGCTGGAGCGCAGTGGCCCCCTCCGCTCACTGCAAGCTCCACCTCCCGGGTTCATGCCATTCTCCTTCCTCAGTCTCCTGAGTAGCTGGGACTACAGGCGCCCGCCACCACGCCTGGTTAATTTTTTGTATTTTTAGTAGAGAAGGGGTTTCACCGTGTTAGCCAGAATGGTCTCGATCTCCTGACCTTGTGATCTGTCCACCTCAGCCTCCCAAAGTGCTGGGATTACAGGCGTGAACCACCGCACCTGGCCTCAAACTTTCCTCGTTTTTGATGAGCGTGATGGTTTTGTGGAGCACTGGTCAGGAATTTGGCAGAATTCTCTCAATTGAGAAATGCTTCCCTAATGATCAGACTGGGGGAATGTGTTTTTGGGAGGAAGAGCATGGGGTAATGTCCATTTTCATTGCATCTTATCAAGGGCACATGCTATGAAAGTGACTTTTCATTATTGATGGTGACCACAACCATCTGGCTTGAGTTTGTGTTTGCCAGGTTTCTGTACCACAGTTAATCTTTTCTTTTTCTCTCCATTTTCAAACTGCTTGCTGGAAGAAGGTCATTTAAGGAGTGGGAGTTACGTTGTAGATGGGAGATCTTCCATAAAAGAGCCTTTTCTATCCTCTTCAATTTATTTATCTATTTGTTTACATCTTTTACATATTTATCTATTTGTTTACATCTAAAATCATGTGTTTACATCTTTATTTTTTATTTTTATTTTTTGTTTTGTTTTGTTTTTTTTGTTTGTTTGTTTTTTTTTTTGAGACGGAGTCTCGCTCTGTCGCCCGGGCTGGAGTGCAGTGGCCGGATCTCAGCTCACTGCAAGCTCCGCCTCCCGGGTTCCCGCCATTCTCCTGCCTCAGCCTCCCGAGTAGCTGGGACTACAGGCACCCGCCACCTCGCCTGGCTAGTTTTTTGTATTTTTTAGTAGAGACGGGGTTTCACAGTGTTAGCCAGGATGGTCTCGATCCCCTGACCTCGTGATCCGCCCGCCTCGGCCTCCCAAAGTGCTGGGATTACAGGCCTGAGCCACCACGCCCGGCCTACATCTTTATTTTTATTCTTTTGGTGATAGTATGATACCATTTACTTTATTTTGTGAGAGTTGTTCTTTTAGCTGGTTCCTGTATTCTTCTGGCATATGCCTATCTTTGTGGGTTTTGTTTTTTTGTTTGCTGGAGCTCTTCTGTACTTTATGGCACTAAAAGGTGCTCCACGCTTATTCTTGCATATTTTTCTGCCCCTATCCTAGAAGAAGCCATTTTTCCAAGGAGGCTTGGTTCCTTTTACTAGAAAATGGTATTAGAGACCAGGATTTGGGAACTAGGTGGGCTTATTGGTAGGGTGATGTCACTGCTTCTAGGACTTGTTAGCTGATAGAGCAAGACATGAGTGTCTATTCATCCTCTTAGATGAACATGTTTGTAAATATTTCTATTTGTAACCATCTGTATCTATGTTAGGCTCAACATGAGCTTATACTAATGCTTCCACGTATGTTCACTTTTTGTGCAATCTATTTCTTCTCTCTCTCCTTAAGCTTGGATTTCTATTGACATTAATTTCACAGATCATTGCTTTTCCAGGCTCCTATCTGCTATTAAGTTTATCTTGTAAATTTTGGCTTTCAGATATTGTGTTTTCAATTTTAAGTGTCCATTTAATTAGTTTTAGACTTTCAATTTCTCTCCTGAAATGTTCTCTCTCCACCTATTCTCTCTACCTTTTCTGGGAAAGTCTGTAACGTGTCTACACTAGGTGTTCTAACACCATTGTTGGCTGGTTCTAACAGGGTCATCGAGATCTCCTCCTACTCACTGTGTCTTATTTGACTCTGGCTTCTGTGCATGCCGCATAATTGTTTTCAGTTGGTTACAGACACTGTTTATGAAGCAGAGACCGAAGGGTAGCTTTTTGTTTTGCTTATTTCCTAGGGCTGATTTTTTGTATTTCCAAGCTTGTAGTTGAGGTGGTGCTGGGTCTCTGCCTTAATGAAATTGAGCTCACTGCCATAGCCCACTCATCACACACTTTTCTGATCTTGCCAGTATTTGATCCAGGAGGGGGTTGCTTGCAGTTTCAGATATTTTTGTCTCTGCTTTGGATTCAACTGCAAAAGAACCATGGAATTCAGCCACTACAGGATGAAACAGGATTAGAAAGTTTCTCTCTGGCCAGTCGCTCCTCCACTGCTGTGTTTTTTGGCAAAACTCAGGTAGGAGGTGATTGGGAGGAATTGCGGGACTGAGTGATCTGTCCTTGCCTCTGGAGTTCTTGCAGATGATGAATCAATCTCACCAGCCTACACTGTTCCTCAAGACTGTGCCGACAGCCCTTCATCTCTGCAAAATTTCTGCACCTGCTGCTGCCCCAGGCAGGAAAGTATCACAGTTCTCTTACTTCCTGTGAAAGGCTCTTTGATCTCTGAAATTCAGCTCCCTAAGCTTCCTTCTATTGCTATTATTTGTTAGCTCCATAGAAACTAGGGGTTAGACACTGTGGCTCCTGCCTGCAATCCCAGCACTTTGGAGGCCGAGGTGGGTGAATCACTTGAGGTCAGGAGTTTGAGATCAGCCTGGCCAATACAGGGAAACCCTGTTTCTAGTAAAAATAGAAAACAACAGCCAGGCGTCATGGTGTGTGCCTGTAGCCTCAGCTACAAGGGAGACTGATGCTGGAGAATTGCTTGAGCCTGGGAGGTGGAGGTTGCAGTGAGTTGAGATTGTGCTACTGTACTCCAGCTTGGGTGACAGAATAAGACTCTCAAAAAAAAAAAAGTATAATTTTGTTTTGTCTTATTTTAAATTTGTACTACTTACTAGTGAGAGACTTTAAGGTTGAAGATCTGCCTCGAATTTAGAAACTAATTTACAATAGGGGGATATGTCTTTTGGTGTCATAGTATCACTAATTTGCCAATCAACATGTTTCAAGGGAAAACGCTTAAGGGTGAAGTAACCCAAAGCTTTTATCAACTAAGCCCAGCTTGTCTCAAACATGACCATGTCAACCAGGAAGCACCAAGTTACAATAAATGAATGAATGAACAAAAATCATTCTTATAAATTGAATGTAATTTGTACATTTAAGATACACAATGTAATGTAATGTAATTTAGGTATAGTATATTACATCACGAATTTTTTTCCCCAAATTTTTCGGATACCATACTAAAATCATCTTTTTGTGTTTACTCTTAATATGTTGGTTTTCTAAAATCTTGTTGTGTGGTCCGGTACCTCAGTTCATATCGTAGGAAAGTAAGTGGTGCTAGAGTGTGGGGTCTTGTCTCTTACTCTGTATCAGTCCGTTTTCATGCTGCCAATAAAGACATACTTGAGACTGGGTAATTATAAACGGAAGAGGTTTAATAAAATCACAATTCCACATGACTGGGAAGGTCTCACAATCATAGCGGAAGGTGAAAGGCACATCTTACATGGCAGTGGGCAAGAGAGAATGAGAGACCAAGCAAAAGGGGTTTCCCCTCATACCATCCGATCTGGTGAGACTTACTCGCTACCACGAGAACAGTATGGGGGGAACCACCCCCATGGTTTAATTGTCTTCCACTGAGATCCTCCCACAACACGAGGGAATTATGGGAGCTACAAGTCAAGATGAGATTTGAGTGGGGACACAGCCAAACCATGTCATACTCCAAAGTTGAATAAGATTTTAAGTACTAAAGGGAGCCCAGACTATGTGAATTTCCAGGTAGTTTGGCATTTTCAGAGAGAAAAAAAAAAAGATGGGAAGAAGCATTATTCACATACATTTTATGAGTATAGACTGTATATTCATAAATGAACTACGCTTTTTCAAAAAACTTAAGTCATTGTGTGCTTAAAGGCTTAGATGTGTTACATGGAACGTATTTTCAGTTTACAGTGGCTTAAGGACCCGTGGGTAGGCGGTTGTCTTGACAAATGTATCTTTACATTGCATGTGGTACTATTTGTGCTTGAAATATTTGTGTTTTCCATGGTTACACATTTGAGGAATTATCTGTCCAAGTCACAGGAATGAATCAATGATGCAAAATCAGTTTTTTGATCAGAAATTTCCTGTGCACCTTTTAAGTGCATGGGCAGAAAAGACTGCAGTGCTCCTTTTTCAACCTGCACAGCTCACATCAGTGAATGAGATGAAGGAGAAGACGCCACTTGCACTGGTGACCCTGGTGTTGGAGGCCTCGGGGCTCACTGGGTGGGGCTTCTTTGTGGTGCACATAGAACCTGGGACTTTCTGAACCTGTCTTGAGGCTGTGTGGGACAAGGTACTGTGTGTGGGGTTTAAAGTGCAGGGTCGGATGTCCCAATATTGTGTGAAGGCTCAGCTGGATCTTCCCTCATCGAGGCTCTTTCTGGGCATATGAGAATTTCTTTCACTCACTGGGAAAGCCAATTCAATGCATGTTTAGACTTATTTAACAATTGCATGCAAAAGCTGCCGCAGATCACAAAGAAGAAGGCTAAGGTCTGATGTACGCAGGGAGTGTTGCAGGAATCCATGCATCCCTTTCTTCCAGACGGAACCACTGGACCTTCTGGGAATGCCCCATTGAGCAATCACTCCATTATCTTTACATGAGTGCTTGAACAAAATCTCAGAATGGTGGAGAGAGGTGCCTTTGCCGCCATATAAGTACGCTGGTGAAATGCTAAGAGACCGTGTTTGCTTATTTTAAAACCATGTGCTCAAATTTTACTTATTCATTTGTTTTAGGATTGCAATAGATCTTTAAAAGTTTAGGATCAGTGGGCTGTGCCTTCTCTGTCGTCTATTTAGGCTAAAACTTTGAGACACACCTACAGGTCTAAGAGACACAATGGCCCTCGATTTCAGCAGGGTTGCTTTTATTTCCTGGTGGTAGTAGCAGTGGCAGTGGCTATAGTAGAAACTACGAGTCATTCAGGTTATTAGGTGTCAGGCACAGATCTCAATCACAGTACTTAACACTTTTAATCAATGCTGTATCTTCATTCATAGGCCCTGTTTGAAAACACTGGAGAATGATTGATGTGGTAGGTATTTTTCAGAAATTATAGATTAGACAACCTTGGAGCTTTATTAATTGGCAAGATTACCAAGGACAAAACTGTGTTGTACTTAAGTACCATTTTGTACTTTGTAAATCTAAGTCACTTTAGTAAATACAAATCATCCATCAAGACTATATTTTAGCGCTTTTCCAAATGAAATAAACAGTAGTATAGAGAGAAAACTCAAATATGTTAATTTTCTATACTTGAGTTTAAAAATATTTCTAGTTATCCCTCTCATTCTCAAACAAAATATTAAAATTTATGATCTTTGGATAAAATACACTACTGTCTGGAAATTAGCCAAATTATAATAATTATTAACATAAAAGTGATGTTCATGAATATCACAGAGCAAAATTTTTACAGAAGATATGACCATGAAAATGATGGCATTTATTTTCTCATATACTCAACCTTGCAAATCCAAACTAGCTTCATCTTCCTAGTCAGTCACCTTGGGAACCAATATCTTTATTAAAACAATATATTTTCTTTCCCCCAAGTCTGTTTGGAACATTCAAATTGTATTATCCTTCACAATAAGTTTATAATCATAGATACACACACATCCTGTCATAACTGATGTTGTAAAAAGAACAATTTTAAAACTTAGAAAAACCTAGTATCCCATGGTGTGTATGTACCACATTTTCTTTATCCAATCTCTCACTGATGGGCATTTGGATTGGTTCCATGTCTTTGCTATTGTGAATAGTGTTGCAATAAGCATACATGTGAATGTATCTTTATAACAGAATGATTTATATTCCTTTGGGTATACACCCAGAAATAAGAATGAGATCATGTCCTTTGCAGTGACATGGATGAAACTGGAAGCCATCATCCTCAGCAAGCTAACACAGGAACAGAAAACCAAACAACCAGTGTTCTCACTCATAAAAGGGAGTTGAATAATGAGAACACGTGCACACAGGGCGGGGAACATCACACATCCCGGCCTGTGGGGCCAGGGCGAGGGGAGGGAGAGCATCAGGAAAATTTCTAATGCATGCACAGCCTAAAACCTCAGTGAAAACCTCAGTGATGGGTTGATGGGTGCAGCAAACCACCATGGCACACGTTTGCCTATGTAACAAACCTGCATGTTCTGCACATATATCCTGGGATTTAAAGTTTAAAAAAAAAACAACAAAACTTAGAAAAACGTATCTTTGTATTCTGGGCAAGTCAGAATATCCCCTCCTCCCTCATGTTTCGTGGAATTTACTTCCCTCTCAGATGGTCCTGGGCTGCAGTTCTTGCCTTCTCATGCCTCTGGTTCAGAGGTTCAGATGGCTGCATGAGGACAGTAAGACTGCAGTGTGGGTGGAGGGAACTGCAGACGCTGGAGGCCCAGACTCTGACCCGCCAGGGATCGCTGGGGCACATCCCCAGGGACTGAAGCCTGTGCTGAAAGCCCAAATACAACTGAGAACAAGGTGAGGGACCGGTGGGAATCTGCCGCGCCTGGACACACGGGGGTCAGGGGTTGGGGGCAGGACGAGGGGTCGGCTGGCGAAGCGGGGGTGTGCCCAGCTGAAGCATGGGATGGCACCCAAGCCCCACACACTGCTGCCATCGACATCCACCCCAAGGACCCTGTGGGACTCCTGAGTAGAGCCAGGGGCCCCTCCAAACACCTCCCACCAATGTCTTCCTGGTGAGGCTGGCGTCTCCCTTCTGACTCTGTCATTGAGGCTCTGTCTGCTTTTCTTCATCCCAAGCTTCCCACGGGTATTCTGGGGGGAAAAGCCTAAGGTCTGGCCACGTTTCTGCCGGGCACCCGCACAGCCACGTGGCCCACGCTCAGGATCCCAGCCCCGCTCCTGGCCCCCGTGGGCCCACACACCGCCAATTCCCACCAGTCCCTCACCTTGTTCTCAACTGTAAGGGAATCAAGGCGCCTCCCCTGCCTCTCCATGAGTGGTCCTTGGCTCACGTTTCCAGTTCAGCACCCACCTTGTCACCATTCACGCCCCCCGCCTGCAGCTGGCAGCACTGCCAGGCCATCACCAGTGCTGCGACCCCGCGGCCAGCAGGAAGGGCGCAGTGCCAGCGGGGTCTCCACGCGGCCCGGCTCAGGCAATCCTGGCGTTTTCCTCTGCATCCTCGTGCAAATACACAAGATGTAACTTCAGGAGAGTTTCTCTTTTACTTTTCTTCAGGGAAGTAAAGCTCTGAGGTCATTACAGATGCTGTTTAAAATGCAGGCTTTTACTTGAACATTTAGCAACATAAAATAAATGACAGTTATCGGGGGATTCACGGCAGCGCTTTGCCTCTGCACGGCTGTCACTTATCTGTAAATTTATCATTGCATACAAAGTCAAAGATTTCACTAGACATTTATTACACCTATAAACTTTAGGGACAAATGGGCACGTAGACATAGGAGGAAAACAAAACTAATTTTTCAGGACACAAGTTGATCACGAGCGTTTGAGTGACACGAGAGGCTTGCAGGGCATAACATCTGGTCATTGTTAAAGGCATTTTGTGGTCATGTCCACAACATATTCAGGGATTCCACCGTCTTCCACAAATTGCATGGTTCTTGGCCTGAGGTTTCAGGCTACTCACAATACGTCCTTAGGGGCAGCATCTCCTTAGCAGGTTTGGGTAACGATTCACTTAGAAAAGTCATGGAAAGGGCTTAGTCCAGGGCCTTGTACATAGAAGGGGCTTCGTGAACGTGACCCTTCGTTGTTTCCTACACATGTTGTTTTTTCATGAGTGGCACATTTCTCATGCAGGAGAATGAGAACAGCAAACGCATTTACCATTGTAAGTTACCACTGGGTTAGAACAAACTGCGGTTGACAGGCTTGCTGGATCTGGTTATTTGTATTTGCGGAACTAAGTGGAGTGCCCTCTACAGTTCTCAGTTAGCAGAACAGTAGCACTGCCAGTGTCCTCCGTCCTCCCCAGCCCCACCTAGAGAAACAGGCTGCTGGCTGGTTGTAAATCAAAGCTTGGGTCTATGTGAATGCGGCTTGGTGGATGAAGTTTGGTGTCCTGGTTCCAGCCTGTTCCTTGGGGAAACAGAGGTAAGAAGATGTCAGATGGCCAGGCACAGTGGCTCACGCCTGTAGTCCCAGCACTTTGGGAGGCCGAGGCGTGTGGATCACGAGGTCAGGAGATGGAGACCATCCTGGCTAACATGGTGAAACCCAGTCTCTACTAAAAATACAAAAAAACTAGCCGGGCGTGGTGGTGGGTCCCTGTAGTCCCAGCTACTCGGGAGGCTGAGGCCAGAGAATGGTGTGAACCCGGGAGGCGGAGCTTGCAGTGAGCCGACATCATGCCACTGCACTCCAGCCTGGGCTACAGAGCAAGATTCCATCTCAAAAAAAAAAAAAAAAAAAAAAAAAAAGTCAGATGCTGGAAAAAGGAGCCGGACTCCCTGAGGGGCTGCGTGCTGGGGCCAGGGCTGTGTTCTGGCTGTGGGCAGGCTCCGTGCAATGCTTTGCCTGGTTATTTTATAATCATTGTGGGCACCTCATGGTGAAACTGCTGCTATTATCCATGCCCACGGACAAGGAAACAGAGACTGGAGACGGGAGGAAATCTGTCCAAGGTCATCCAACTCTGATGCGGCCGGTGGGCTGTGATTGAAACCCGGGCATCTGTCTTGAGGGTCTGTGCTTTCAGATTTTGTGCCTCCTGCCTCCCCATGTAAGATCACAGACAACACGACCCACTCGTCCTCGCATAGTCTATAAAACAGAAGTGGGGAGTGCCTGTGACTGTGGTCTCGGGTTGGTAGCAGCGGACTCTTCTGTTCTGATTTTCCTGCTTCCTGCAGGGAGGAGATTTCCAATTCCAGGATAAACAGAGGGAAGTTCTGGAGAGTGAAGTTCTGCCTGGTGTGAGAAACACATGTATTATGACTCCTGGGATTCCAGCATGTTCTCTATCTATGATTTCATACCATTTTATCCTCCGTTTCAGTATTTATCTCCAATTTCAAATCCACTCCACATGCTGTTGTGGCTAACTTCTCCTGGGGGTCTGACCATCCCTGAAGCCCACTCCTCCTCGATCACCTTGTAGCACATACACCTTTCACCCATCCCATCGGCCTGGAGTACTGGCATGGCCCCTGCTCCCACGTGCTTGCTAAAGGTGCACTGGGCAGCTGGCAAGGCTGCCTTCTCCGTGCCCCCATCCTGCAGGCACTGGGGGGAGCCTGAGGGAAAGTGGAACTGAGAAGGAGTGTGAAGACTTGTATCCCAGCAGCACTGCTGCTCCACCACTACATGAGGGGGACTGAGGAGTGTGAAGGTTTTCACCTTGCACCGCTGTGGCTTCCTCCGCTGCATGGCAGGCCTTGCATTCAACTGCAGCTGTGACCTGGGCAGCACGTGGTGAGAGGCTTGCCCCTCAGTAAGATGCTTAGATCAGGATATTTTACAGCAGAAAATCCCTCTGAGTCCATGGGGAGATGACTCTCTCTCAGGACACGAGACCTTTTCCTTGTCCAGCCCTGCAGCATCTGCTTCTCTCCAGCAGCAGGGTAGGTGCTTCTTCTCCAGGCCATCGAATGAGCGCAGTGAGTGTTTCTAGGTCCTGGGCCCAGCTGGGCACTGTATCAGCTGCTGGGGGGTTTCAGGAAAGGGGAAGTAAAAAGAATGGCTCGTGCTTTCACGGAACTGCAATCTACTAGGACGGATAAGATGTTAAACACGCACACACGCCCCATACAGCGTGGTCAGGATGTGATGGAAAAACGTGAGGCAGCACCCGCGTCAGGTGAGGAGTCAGAGGGTGCCTTGAGGACCGACCCTCGTCCATCCAGCCCCAGAGGCAACAGAGGCAGGAGGGCAGAGACCTGGGAGGATGATTAGGTCAGAAGGAGTTGCACCTGCAATGTCTTGGAGGCAAGAAAGCAGGTTTCATGTGAGGAGCTGGGGAAGTCCAGCATGGCTGAGTGAGGGAGGCTGGGGAGCAGGTGGGAGTGGGGGCAGGGGCCCCGCAGCAGAGGTTTGGGGCCCTGGCTAGTGTGTGGATTTCCTTCAGGCAATGGGAAGCCACCCAGCTTCCAGGTAGGGCATGGGAGGGGCTGCCTCTCTGAGGGTGGTCTTGGGTGCTGGAGACCAGGGAGACGGAAGGCAGGAAGGGCGCTGGATGATAATGAGTGTGTCCGGGCTGAAGAGGGTGGTGGGGCAGGTCAATGGCAATGGGAAGGGTGGTCGGATGGGAGAGGCCGGGCTGGGACAGATTCTGCAAGACTTGTTGCAGGTCTGGGTGTTAGGATGTGACGAGGAAGAGGGGAATGTTAGGCAGAGTGACACCATTTGTCGAGAAGGTAGCTTACAGGGCCAGGGTCCTGTCCTTTTGGTCATTCAGGAATTCCTTGGCCCAGAGCAGCCCAGGGTGGGTGTGGCAACAATATCGCCGAGTGTTCCGTGAATTACAAAGGGTGGAGGAGGGATGATTTTGGGGAAGAATTCCAAGAGGTTGCTTTTGGACGCTTTCATTAAATGTCTCCAAGGCATTTCAAAGTAGATGCTTCCAGCACCTGCTGGAGCTCAGGGCAGACCTGTGTGTGGAAGCAGAAGTGTGAGGCTGACGGGCCCATGGGCCGAGTCCAGGCTTCAAGAGGGGATGAGATCAGCCGGGAGAGGGAGCAGAGTGAGGAGAGAGGGAGAGGAGAGGACGGCGGTGGGCAGAGTGCTCAGCAGAGGCAGCGGGAGAGGTGAGCATGCACCAGGGGGGCCAGGAGTCCTAGGAAAAACCGCACCACCTGCTGTGGAAGGACACAGGGAGGCTGTGGCAAGAGCTGCAGGGAGATCAGAGACTGCCTGTTGGATTTGGTACCTTGGCCATGGCCGTGAGGGGTGAACCAAGCTGGGTGGGCATGGGCTGTGTGGCTAAACAGACTGTGGGGCAGGGGATGTCCTCTGGGAAAGGCTTGGAATCTGAGGTTGGAGCTGGTTTCAGCTCCAACACAAGAAGCCTATCGATTCCTCCGGGGAATTACTTACTCCTCTGGGTCTGTTTTCTCATCTGTAAAAGGGGGGATTTTGGGCAAATCAGTGCTCTCTTCCTGTGCTTGCTTTCCATGAGCTTTTGGAGGGTCTGAGAAAGGTACCAAAGGGAGTCCGCTTGTTTTCCTTCGATTCCTCCTGCTGCTAAGAAACCCATAGCTGAGTTTTGGTGCCCCCAAAAGCCCAAATGAGAAGTTAGGCATCAAATGCTGCTGGGAGACCTGAGCTGGCCGCACCGCTGGTCTCATGGGCCAGACAGAAGGAGACGGGGAAGTAGCACCAGCCAGTTACCCATCCAGCCACTCACTTACTGCCCCTGCACAGTATGTTGGTCGTTGGTGGAGGTTTTGCAGTCCTCATCCCATGGATGCCAAGCAATGCCTGAATTCTTAAACAACTTCCCCAATGTAGAATGGGTGACTCCAGTTTGAGCCAGGCCTCAGCCTGTAGCCCCTAGCCCTGTCCTTGGGAAGCAATCAGTAAGAAAATGGTGAACAGTCATCCACCCCACGGACCCACCATGACACTCATCCAGGAGCTTGTACCTGATTATGGCCAGTGTGCCATCAGCCTGGCCATTGTGAGAAGAGAGAACAGAAGCACCTAGAGGTGGAGGTGAGAGCAGAGGACTGCACTTGGTTCCCGAGTTTGCAGAGATAGCCCAGCTCAGCACTTTCCTAGTTAGGAAGACGTGAAAATGGACTCTGTAAGCACTTAATCTGGGGAGTTATTAGTTATGTAGTTGACCGAAATTAGCTTTATGTACTGGGCATGATGGAGTTAGCTTTCTAAACAGGAATACTTTCTTGCTCATGTCAAATCTGTCTCTTAAATCTCACACTCCAGAGAGAGTCCTTCTTTTATTTTTTGTGAGGTGGAGTCTCACTCTGTTGCCAGGCTGGAGTGCAGTGGTGGAATCTTGGCTCACTGCAACCTCTGCCTCCTGGGTTCAAGCGATTCTCGTGCCTCAGCCTCCCGAGTAGCTGGGATTACAGGTACCCGCCACCACACCCAGATAATTTTTGTATTCTTAGTAGAGACGGGGTTTCACCATGTTGGCCAGGATGGTCTTTAACTTCTGGAGAGCATCCTCCTTGCAGACACGTTGGACTTTTGTTAGGAGAAACTCTATTCCTTCAGAGCCAGGGGCCTCTTTGTCAGCACAGGCCAGCACAGATGTCCAGTGGGCCTCGGACGTCACTCCTACTGGCAGTTTCTGCATGGAATTTTTTTCTGCCACAGAAAGCTCTGATTATAAAAAGAAAATGGGCTGAGAAATTAGATGGAAACAAACATCAGTTCTATTCTGTCAGGGAACATGGACTCGGCTCCACCTGGAGCCTCAGCTTGCAGATCTTGCCTGATTCCATTTTTATTAAAGGAATCTGAGCAAATAGGTGTGCGTGTGCTAAAGGTGCCCTGCTGAGCAAAGGACAGCGTGATCTCTGTGAGTGCGTCTGGAAAGGAGGGAGGGGCTCGGTGGCCACAGAGGCGCGAGCTGAGTCTTGGCTGCCCACGGGGCTGAGTCCTAGTTGAGGCTCCGCCGAGCTTAACCAGTGATTAATCCCCTGACCACAGCTCCAGCCAGACAGCTCACGGTCTGAAAGCAAGTGCCTTCTGCTTTCTGGGACTCTCCTGTCCCTCTCAGGAGCTCCCCATTCTCCTTCTCTCTGGAGCATGGGTCTCCAAAGCCACGTGCTCTTCTTTGAATCATGGAAGATTTCCCTTTAGCCTCCTAAAATTAATGTGAGAAGCATTTCGGCTAACTCCTCGTAGGACTCTAAAACGGCAGCGCTTATAACCTCAGTTCTAAGTGGTGCTGAGAGACATTTCCGGGACTCTGCCCTAATTTGCATTTTGTGCACTCAAATGTTTGCATCAGGATGAGTCTGAGATGGTCTGAAAAGAATGTTCCTGGCCTTGAGTAACTTCTTCTACAGGTGAGACTTCAGACAGACTCTGGGCACTCAGACCATTGCAGACGTAGTCTAGGAAGTGATGCTTAGGAGGAAAGGAGGCCTCTGGAAGGAGGCAGAGCCTGCTGGCATGCAGAGCTTCCCTTCCCCTGTGGCTCTTGGCTGAGTGTCACTCGGCACAGGGAGCTGAGGGGTGAGGTAGGCGTTAGGGGAAGACACAGCAGGCTGTGCAGCCTGCCCCTCTCTGCTTACCAGAAACTGCTGACCAAATGGAACCTTCGGAAGTCAGCCCCCTCAGGAGCTCGACCCTTTCCTCTTTCCTCTTACCTGTGTGAGCAGGACCTGGACCCTGCTCGGACTCCCACCTTCCTTAGAAACCAGCCCTACTAAGACCTGGGCTACTGGGCTGTGGGCTCTGGTGTTCTGGATTCTGGCCCCAGAGCATGAAGTGTAAGTGTCAGGGCAGGTTTTGATGCACATGGCCCAGGATGAGGGGCTGTGCTGCATTAATTGGCTTATTCATTTGTTCATTAAAAAAACTGTTGTTGGCCTTTGAGGGACAAGAATTCATGAATCGTAGGCTGACACACGGGCTGCTCCTGGTATCTGGATAGTCAACCTGGAGCCCCTCTGGACATGACAGGGCTTCTTCCTCTCTGGACTGAGAGTGCACAGGGCCACAGGCAGGTGACCAGATGACCCCAGGGGCACACTCAGCTGGGGTGTCTTTGAATCCCTAGTGAAAATGGAGGCTTGGTGATAGGGTTCCAGTCTTGGTGGGACCCTGGCTCAGCTCAGCTGAACTGAAGATGCTCAGCAGCTCCTGCTGGCTCTGGGGACCACCAGAGAGCACGTCTGACCAGCACTTTCCGTGACTTCCTGGGGGAGCTGGAAGGCTCAGGACACCTGACATGTCTCTCAGTCATCTCTGTCTGCCCACCTGGCAGCCTTCACACCCAAACTTGAGATTCTGAATGAATGCCAACATGAGGCTCCTGTGCTGGCCTCTGCAGTTTCAACATGTGCTGTCGTTTCTCCAAAGGAATCCCGTCCACCAGAGGCTCTCCAACCTGGAATGGTCTCTGGAAATAGGGCCCACTTCACCGAGGTTCTAACTGTGTCCTTTAGGGGAAGGCGATTGCCCCAAATGCACTCAGCTGGGAGGTGATAGAGCAGGAATAATAACTATTATCTTTCCTTTAGCAATGCTAATGCCCGCATCAGCCAGGGCGCCTGGGTTGCCAGATGCCCATCCATTAGGTCAGTAATAGAACTCCATCCTTCACAGACAGATATGTACAGATTGTTCTCCTGCCTTTTATAGACCCTATGGATACAGCAAAAAAACGGAGGAATAAAAATGAATCATTTCCCACAGTTGACTGTAGTCTGTAGAGCTCTTCTATATTAATTTGTAAAATCATTTTCTTCCATCTCACAACTAAATGGAATTAAGTGGAATGAAGGATATAAACCTCCTAAAATGACCGCTGGTATATAGCAGGCATGCATACGCACAAAAAACACACACACATCATACATTCACAACACACATAACACACGCACACACACATGCAAACATATGCAACACACACAGAACATACACATACAACACATGCAGACACACAAGACACACCCACAACACACAGCATAGGCACACATATTAACCATACACACCACACATATACATAACATACACCCAAAACCCACATGACATGTGCATACACACATAAACACAAAACCACACAAAGAACTACAATACATGCACACACAACACACACCCACAACACACAGCATATGCACACACATAAACCATACACACCACACATATACATAACATACACACAAAACCCACATGACACATGCAAACACACATAAACATACACACCACACACAATACAACACATGTACACACAACACACCCACAACACACAGCATATGCACACACATAAACCATACACACCACACATACACACAACATACACCCAAAACACACAAGACACATGCATACACACATAAACATACACACAACACACAACATACACATTACACACACAACGTGTAACCACAACACACACTACATATACATGAACGCAACACACAGAGGCCACACACACAACATATACCTACAGCACACATAACATATGCACACACATAAACATACACACCATGCAAAACATACATATACAACACATGCACACACAACACACACCCACAAAACCACACAACTCATGCACACACACATACAACATACACACCACACATACACACAACATACACCCACAACACATACACAACATACCACACACAATATATACACACATATGACACACACAATACACACATTACACACTCAACACATACACATTCCCCCTACACATGCACAGAGTGGTCCCCAACCTTCTTGGCACCAGGAACCGACTTTGTGGAAGAAAATGTTTCCATGGACCGGCAGGACGGGGGAATGGTTTTCGGATGAACCTGTTCCATCTCAGATCATCAGGCATTAGATTCTCATAAGGCGCATGCAACCTAGATTCCTTGAATGCGCAGTTCACGATAGTGTTTGTGCTGCTGTAAGAGTCCAATGCCTCTGGTGACCTGACGGAAAGTGGAGCTCAGGTGGGAATCCTTTGCTCACTGGCTGTTCACCTCCTGTTGGGCAGCCCAGCTTGTAACAGGCCATGGACTCATCCTGGTCTGTGGTCTGGGGGTTGGGGATCCTTGCTTTACTCCTTGCAGGAAAACTGTAAAAGCAGAGCATGGATCACTTTTCCAAAAGAGGAAACCAGGCATGAGAGGCAGAGGAAGTTGTTGTGAAATCATGGCACAGGACCAGCAAGATGCCCAGACACACTCTCCTGGGCCAGTGGCCTCGCACGTGTGTTACACAAATGTACACAGTGAAACAGCTAGCAAGGGGTCATGTGTCTGAGTTGCTCTGGGCTTTTCAGTACTGCTGTGCTTTCTCCCCAAAGCTATCCCAGCTGCCCATGTTCCTCCTCTGCCATTCACTCCATTCAATATCTGTCTCATTTAAGGGAGACTTTAGAGTGTCACTTCTGAGCTGTGTTTCCAGGAGACCCAGCTCCCCAGGGAAGACAGGGTGAACATACGGAGGTCATTAATTATCATTTGGCAAGTTATCTTCATTAATATTTTGGAAATAGTAGTATTAGTGTTAAAACTATTTTAGAGAGATAAAACATACATGAGATTGCTAAATATAACTTTAATATTTTAAATGGAAATGGTATATGCTTCTTAGGCTCAGGAAAATTTCTAAAATGTCTCCTCATTTTTCTGGTGTTTTTTATGGAAAAGATCAAAAACAGCAAAACCTAGGAATTGCATGTTATTTGTTCTAATCTAAAACTATAATCTAAGAGACTGCTGAATTAGATAATAGTGTGGAATACTGGAATAATATTTCCTCATTATTTGTGCTGTTCCAAATGTAACAGCTACAGATAAAACACAATTTTCTGTTTAATCTGTATTGTTAACATTGTTTCCATCACTCTCCTACCTAGACAATCAATGAAATAATAAACCAAGCCCTGATTTGTGGCACTTACCAATTTCTGTGGTGTAAATGCTCCCACCATGACAGACTTCTGAGTTTAAGCTCTTCACCTGGCAGTACTGAGCACAGAAGTGGGAGGAGATGAACGAGAGTGCAGCATGACAGAGTACTCCCCCCACACAGACACGATGGGCCGAAAACACTTCAAGAACACACATGATAGTAACATATGGATACATAATTGGAAAATGATGGATTTTGAATACTTATTACCTTTGTTTTAATAGGATTTATTTAAAGTGAGTTATACATTTAAATTTTGAGTAATGGTCCATGTCTTAACCAATGATTGCAAAATGCCCTGCAATTGGCATTTTACAACTGATATAAGGATTCAGCGGGAGCCAGTACTAGTGTTTTCCTGGAGCATGCTCTTCTCACCCTGTGGAAACAGAACATCAAAAAAGATGAGCAGAGACACACAGTGTTTCCCTCCAGTCCTTGGCTCAGAACAGGGTGTGCCTCACTTCCTCAATTCCCATTGGCCAAAAGGAATCACATGACCAGGCCCCCAAGTCAGTAGAATGGGCTATTATGAAACAGTTCATCCCTGAGAGGAGTGGTGAGGTGTGGAGCCAAGGAGAATTCCTGAAATGAAGGTGATACGGTTCTACCAAAATTTTGAATATGATTTAGCTGGTTATAAATTCGATTGACCTTGAATTTTACCACCAGCAATTTTTGAAATTTGCCATTCAATTATCTCGACGATATTATTGATAATGAGAAATTCACTCTCATTTAATATCTGAGGTAATTCATCTTTCTTTCTAGTGGTTGTAAAGATAGTTTCTTTGTCCTGGATCTGTATTTTCACTATGATTAATTTAAGGTATGGGTTTATTTTTCCCCCCACTTAATACTTAAAAGTGTGGCATGTTTTTCATCAAATCTGTAAACTATCAGGTTGGCTTCTCCATCATTCCTTATTTTTTCTAAAATTCCTTTCAACTTCATATTTGAGCCTAATTATCTGTCTTCCATGCTGCATTTCATTTTTGAATTCCACAGTGCTGCCTATATTCCCTCTCTTTGTTTCTCAAACAGAATTGGTAAGTTCTATGACAATTAATTTAATTGACTGTTTATTTCTAAGATTTATTATTGATTCATTTTTACACCATTTGTTTGTTTCATTCTTTGTTTTTTATTTTCCCACTTTCTTATTAGTAATGACATTATATACCTCATTTGTCTTTTTGAGCACATAAAATATAATTATTTCAAACCTAACTTTTTAGTTTCTTAGAGTGGATTTTCACCCTAGCGTAAATCATTGTTGTAATTATTGATTTCGTTGGCTGTGTTTTTAAGCCTTAATAGTCCTTACATGTTCTGAATTTTTGTTTGGGAGGTAATTTGTCCAACTGGTTCTGTTGTTCTGTTGTTTATTTCTCTCTCCTTCTATTGTTAGCCTCCCAGCAGTGTCATGATTACCATTGGATCCCCAATCCAGAACCAAATCTTTGAAGGTGGTGCAGGGCCTCAGTTTTGAAATGGTGTTGAGGCCACACCAGCTCCAATCACTGAGTGAGTGAGCGAGTGAGTGAGTGAGTGAACAGGTTTATGTAGCTGCTGGCTGGAGGTCCTTTCCAGTTCTTCCTGCTTCTCTGCTCATTTATTTTCACAATAGCCTGGGGTAGCAGTTCACAGTGTTGTGATGTGCAGCTTTGTTGTACAAGAGAGAAGAGTCACATGCCACACCCTGACTTTACTCTGTAGCCTGACTCTGCTGCCACATCTCATGTGTAGTGTTTTTAGCCACCTTTGTCCTGTATGAACCAAACTCCTGCAGCTGCTGCTCCCTGTGCCTGGAGGCCAGTGATGCCCTGGTCTCAGCCCTGTTTACAGCTCAGCATTCTGCTATTTCTGATTCACAAAGCGTGATTTATCTTGCTTCTGAGCCCTGTATTGTCTTTTCTTTTTTTCTCCTTTTTGTACTTCATCTACTATTGCTATGTTTTGGGAGCAGAGGAGTTGCATCAAATCATAACTTTACAATTATGCCAGCTTGACCAAAATCCCAGCCATTTGATCTTGGCTGCCAACTGGCCTGGAGGATCCCTGAGTCTGGAGATGACTCTTTGTAGTGATGTGAGAACCAATTAACCCATGGGAAACCAACTCATATGTGCTTGACTCAAAGATGAATATCTTACAAAACATTAGAGACACTCTGGCAAACCACACCGTGAAGAGATGGGACGCAGCTGCTGTTTGCTTACAAACCACAGAAGACTTGAGGGAATTGAGGGAAAGTTCCATTTCTGTAGTCATTTGGAAAAAGAACAGATAAGAGTTGTGAAGTTTAAAATATGCCTCCATGTGCTTGGCTACCTCATACGTCTGCATGAATAAAGGGATAATATGTGACCCACAGAATAACAGAATTTTCTATTTTGCAAGAGCAAGTAAAACAAGGGTTTTATCTCATCCCTGCGTTGTCCCATCCAATCACGTCCTTAAATTTCCTTTCTGATAATTTTGTCTACCAAAGAGTAGAAGATCTGAAGAGAATGCTCCACAGGACAAAAGGGAATCGATAACTAAATAGGTCACGAGAAACTGGAGAAGCCATCTTGTCACTGAGGATTTGTGAGGATCACAAGAGGGAATCAGAGCCCATTAGCCACGGCCCTGACAAAGGAGCTTTCAAACACACTCAGGCAAGACCAGAAGGCGGGCTCCCATGGCCAGAGACCATGGGAGAGAAGGGAGCACAAGAGCATTGGAAAGTCATGATAAGATGCAATTTGGTTGTGTCGTCATACATTAAGGAGAAAAAAAAAAAAGAAAGTTAAGCTAAATATGTCAAAGTCTTTCTTCTGAGGAGAGCTTGAAAGAGGGTAGTGACAACAATGGTTATGACCGTTGAAGACAGACTCCACAAAGTGTGTCACAGAGGTGGGTTCTTCATGAGACCTGGAAAACATGCCAAAGGAGAAAACACGATTCTAAATGTTCTAGGCAAGCAAACATATCATGCCTGTTCAAGTGTCCTGTTTGGGGCCACCGATGAGATGGTGGTACATGAAAGTTCTCCTCAGTTCCGAGTTTGCTCGTATTGTCACTTAAGGGAATGGTCTTCAGATAGCAGGGAGTAACCTTGTCATTGGTAAAATTTGCAGAATATTCAGAAAATGAGGGGAGATCGTATGGTGGCCCAGAAGACATCCTGGGAACATTGGCCAAGAAGCTCCCTGCACCTGGATTATGGACATTGGAAGGCTCGTGAAAATCAAGCAAAGCACCAGTGTCTAAACAAACACGTCAACCCGTCCAGCTTCAGCGAGATGTAGGAGACCGAGATGAGGGGTACCTCCTTGTGGGTTTGACGGCAATCACGTATGAGGTTTAAGAAGATGCCGTTAGATAGTTGCTGTGTTTACAAGTAGGAAAAAAGAAGCTGTCGTGGGAACAAGCCTGAGTTGACAAAACCAAGCTTTGGCAATTACTGTCATTTCTTTCTTCGGCAGTTTTACCAGAAGGACAGGCAGGGAATGTAATTGATGTAGCTTCAGAGAGACGTCGAAGCTGATATAAGTGTCCACCTGCTGGCTGTGTGTCTGGCCTGGGCACCAGGCAGGGTCATGATGTGACAGGGCAGCTCTAGAAAGAGATGCCGTCTACTCTGTGACTTTCCTTTTTCTGCCTAAACATCTGAAGTTCTTTCAAGTTCATCTACACCTGGAATGTTCAGCCCTGAGCATTGCAGAGTAGGAGGTCATGTTTCCTAGAGGGGCGGCGCTCACGACCAAGGGATGCAAGCACGCATCCTTACAGAGACATGTCCATCTCTTAGGGTGTTTGCCCGGGTGATGCCCAAGACTCAAGGAGCCTGGCAGCAGCCACGCCCCACTGGGTCAGAGAGCATTTGGAGTCAGAGTTCCAACTCTTTTTTTTTCTCAAGAGCTACTTTCTTTTAAACTGCGAATTATTGTAGAAACATTAACTGATTAATTCTTTCAAGTTATCACCATTAATCTGAGAGTCGCCAGTTGAAGGAAAGGTTGGAGATTAAGTCTGACCCAGAATAAGGGCTTCTTGTTTGGGGTGTGGGGTCTCATTTGGATGTTGCATATGCGGCATTTTATTGGAGGTCACAAGGGGAGTCAGGCTTCCGACATCCTTCGAGGGGCGTTGGGCTGCGCCGTAGTGCAGACACAGGCGCGATGGGAGCCTCCGTTCAAAGCAGGAGGACTGGCCAAGCTCATCCACAGAGGACTTCAGAGTGCTGCACAGCTGGAGAAAACACCAGTGGACAGGTTTACCTGAGCTTTCCTATATTTACGGAAGCTGCCCATGGCCTGCTGTGCTCAGCCAAGAGATCACAGATGAGTCACTGGATTTTTAATGTGAGGACGACGTAGTGAGCAGGATAAGGGGAAGAGCATGCCTCCATCCCTCCCTATCTCTGGGGAGTTGGATGCAGCTGTAAGGTTTGAAGGCTTAGTGTGTGGCATGCTCTGTACACAGCCACAGTGGGCTGAAGACCAGGCAAGGAAGAGCCTGGACCATGGGAAACCGCACAGCACAGCGTGAGGATGAAGTCAACCAAATGAACGTTGAGATGTCAGACCGGCTCGTGTGAAGAAGATGCACGTGGCAGACAGGCCCGGCAGCTTGAGGACCTCTTGTGTGGAGACTGCCTGAGATGGGTGCTGTAGCCCCACCCCTCATCCACGAGTCTTTCCTTATCTTCTATGGCATCTGAAGTGGTGTCTTAGTTTGGAATCTTCTAGAGGCAGACTCTGAGGGAAGCATTCTAGTGCACATAGTTTATTTACAAGAAGCAAGCATTGTCGGGGGAGCAGGGACCTGAGATGGGGAAGGGGAGGAGCCCATGAATGGGGTGTTCTCAGCCCATCACCAACAGTGACCAGAGGTGAGCCTATGGGGAGAACTCTGCAAAATGGTGTAAAACACGTGCTCCATGGGATCCCCTGAAAGTTGAGGGAGCTGGGGTGTTTGTATCCCAATACCTGTGAGTCTGTGGTTGTGGGCAGACCCCAGGAATGGGAATATCTGGTACTTTACCTGGGTACGTAAAGTCCAGTGGGTGTGGGCAGCGAGCCAATGGCATCTCACCAGCTACCTATGGCCTGATGGCTCCAGGCCGGTCTCTAGAGGTTTCCTCAGCCTTGGAGTATCCATGTCCTGCAGAGACTGCCTGGGGGGCTGCTCTCCTGTGGCCCATGATGGCCTCCTTTGTTCCTGGTGCTTCTTCTCCCAGTGGACCTACTGGATCACCAGGCCGGGTCCACCAGTCTTTTTAGCCATTGCACTATTGGATTCAGTGGCACCCATACCCTGGCTAATTCACACATTCCAAGTGCATTCAGAACCTACCGTGTGTGCCGGGATGGCCATAGGGGTGACCACAGACAAGCTCCTGCAAATAACTATGTACAAAGTAGATGGCAGGTCCTTTCTGAGTGATGTAAAGGGCAATGGATGAGTCTAGCAGAAAATGGAGAAACCTATTCTAGTCATTTTCATGGAGTCAACATAAATTCGTGGGCCAGTCACTGACCATGCTGGGGATGCAGAGGTGGCAAAGAATAGGGGCCTGGTCAACGTACTTAAGAGGAGAAGCTGTAAGTGCAGCTGTATTTTTTTTTTCTTTTCTTTTTTGTTTTTTCTGTCACCCAGGCTGGAGTGCAGTGGCGTGATCTCGGCTCACTGCAACCTCCACCTCCTGGGTTCAAGCAGTTCTCCTGCCTCAGTCTCCCGAGCAGCTGCGATTACAGGCACCTGCCACCACACCTGGCTAATTTTTGTATTTTTAGTAGAGACGGGGTTTCGCCATGTTGGCCAGGCTGGTCTCGAACTCCTGACCTCAGGTGATCTGCCCACCTCGGCGTCCCAAAGTGCTGGGATTATGGGCATGAGCCACCATGACTGGCCTGTATTTTTTGGAGGGACCACTAGGCTGCAGTGTGGAAAATACCTTTAGCAAGGTGTGGAGTGTGCAGCGGGAGTGTGGAGAAGCTGCATAGCAGAAGCGATTCTCACACTGTGTGAGAAGATACAACTCTCTGGTGTGTTTCAGGAACAGGAAAATACGACCTCGTAAAGCAGCATTGCTAAATCAAAAGGTTATTAATTATCTCATAACGGTGATGACAGGGGAGGCACATAATTTTCTCACCAACATTGTAACTCGAAACATCACCCATAACTCATCCAAGCACCATGCTGAAACTGTAGGAATTATTTTTGATTCATTCCTCAATTCCCCATTCCCTCTATCACCAATCAATTTCCAAGTCCTGTAAATTCTGCTCCTCCATATTTGGCAAATCCATCCAGTTTTCTATTCCCTGGTCTAGACAACCACCATCTCTCATCTAGTTTATCCCCATCGCTCCTGACACATCTTTCTGCTTCCATGTTTACCCCCTTCGGACCTCCCTCCTCTCCCTAAATATCTGACCAGTTCACTCCTTCCTGGGGCTCTGGTGTCCGGGGTGAAAGCAGTGAGGCTGCATCGATCCTCGGTCCTACGTACTCCCTCTGCCCAGCTCCAATAAAAGCTAATCCACTCCCCTCTGTGATGCGTGGGTTACAGATTCCAACATGCAGAAATAAACGTACAAGCTTGCACTCTAAACATTTTGGAATTCCAAGAAGCGTATTAATTTTGTCAGATCTTGCAAGGTGAAATTTCAGAATACATCTGCCTCCTGAAGGGTCGTGTTTACAGGCTCACAGGAATACACTTTTATGTAAGCTGTGGTTTCTACTTCCAGTAGAATTATTAGGCTATTACATTATGTTATAAGTTATTATTTCTCTAGTTCCAACTCTGACCAGGACTGATGAGTGAATATGTACCTTAAATGAAAAATAATTAAAGAGATAATTGAACTGTTTTAAAATCTTAACCTGAATTTGAACTCAATTGTTTTTAGTTCAAAATGTAGGCAGACTCAATAGGGGATGAGAATCTCCTTGCATTCATTTCTGAACTTCTATTTCAGGCAATTACCTCGGTTCTTGTTGGTAATCTTTTCCTTTTAGTAACAGATTAGTAATCAAAAGTTGAGAGCTTTCAATTTGCAGTTTCATTTGAAAGTTAGGAGCACAGAGTTTGTTGGCATGCAACCACTGTCTTCGAAATCGCTATAATATTCCTGTTGCTAAAAGAGCATTTAAGAAGAAGAGGCAAGGTATGGAGACAGAGAGAGAGAGAGAGAAGACATAGGAGAGAAAACAAAAGTAAATTCAGCTTCCTGAAATTTCCTCCAATTTTTGCTGACATTCTAAAAGGGCTAAAAAATTACTGGGGGCATTGTATTTTAAAGGAGAACACCGAGGGGGGATTTGCTGTGTGCTAGTGTGTGCGTTTGTGTGTGTGTCTGTGTGCCTTTGCACAGGTGCATTTGTACACATGGGAACATTCACCCTGACGTTTGGTGACTTGTGCACAGGAACAAAGAGGAGAGCAGAAGCAGCTGTCAAACACAGGTGCAGAGAAGGACAAAAAAATTCTGCCTGGACCCAGCAGGTGAAGGAAGGGGTCACCTAGGAAACCCCATGCCTCACCCAGGTCAAGGTTTCTGAATGAAATGGGCACATTCTTTCTTCACTGTGGAGATCCCTTGAAGAAAGAGCTAAGGACGTCCTGGAAGGGCTGCCTGCGTGGGCCCAGGATCCATGGGAAGCCAGGTGTCCCTGACAGAACTCGGACCCTGCCTTTGCAGAAGCTGCACATTCAGTGGTTCCCTCTTTTAAAATCAGCTTCAAACAACCCCACACTTGAATGGCTCTGGACATCTTCCACCGGACCTGAGCATTCATAAAGTTTCTGTGATGTGGATGAGCCTCCGGTTGCTCTGAATTTCTAGGAAAAATCATAGCTCTGTTTTAGAACCAGATTTAAGATTGCAACCATGAAAACACGGGACCCCATGACACAGTCCAGAAACCACAGCCGATGTGCCGTGCCTGATTTCAGGGTGATGCTGGGCTCTCGGGCTGGGCTGCAGGCTGACTGTGCAGGTTCTGGGACTACGTTGGACGCCACTTGGCCCCCTTTGCTCCTTCTTTTGATGACCCCTGATCTGCCAGGCGTCCACCTGCCCCACCCTGTGTTGGTGTGGGGCATCAGGTAGAGCCCCTCTCCTCACAGCCTCGGAGATGCCAGCCCGGGAGACCTGAAACTCACAGTGGCATGCATCAGTGTTTAATTGCAAACTGTCATCTGTGCTAAGAGGGCAAAAACAGTGCGCTACTCAGAGGGCTCCAGGGGAGGGAGCTCCTGGGTCCGTGTGCAGAGCCAGACAAAGCGTCTCTGGAAAGGCTCAATTCAGCTGAAATCTGCAAAGCATGCATTCATGACGGAGGGAAACGGTCAAAGGTGAAGTTTTGGGAAAGAGATAGTGGCTGGACAGGCTGGGACGGCAGCCGCTGAGAGGCCTGCTCTCTGCTGCCATTCTGCATCCCCAGGCCGCCTTCACGGCCCCACCCTGTCCCTGACTCCATTGTTGCTGTCTGCCCCAGCCCGTGCTCCCAGAGATCAGACTCTGCTACCTGGTTCTAGGGGTGCAGTTTTGGGAAACAGGGTGAGGGCCAAAGGGAACGCAACAGGGAAGAGTGGGAAGCTGTGGGCTCTGTGGTCAGCTGCACTGGGAGGACCCTGCATCCTCCTGCCTGCTCCTGAGATGCCTCCTCCGGGGTATCTGAGGGCCTCATCCGGGATCGTGCGTCAGGCTGGTAGGGGCAGTGCAGAGGTGCCCTGGGTCAGCACATGCCCTGCGGTGCCTCGATTGCCTCACAGGCTTGGGTCATGGGTGGATGAGTGCTGATAGGGAGAGGGGCTCCTGTGACATTTCATGCCCCAGGCTTGACAGGGAGGCTCTTCAGCGGTGAGAGGCGTGAGGCAGGAGCTGTCAGGTGGCACCAGGTGGGGACGGAGCCCATGAAGCTGCCCCTTGCTGAGGGATGGACAGAGCAGAAGGCAGCGTTGAGACAGAGGACAGGCATACTGGGCCTGCTGCACTGCCCCGAGGTCTCTCTTCCATAACACAGCCCAGAGGATATCAGCCCATCAGTCATACTGTGCCCTCCTTCCTACTGGTCTTACCACAAACTCCAAACTGTTGATCACGGTCCGGGTGACTGCTATGGATGGAATGTGTGTGTCATCCCCCAAATTCACATATCGAAACAGTAACTCCCAAGGAGATGGTATGAGGAGTGGGGCCTCTGGGAGGGGAGTAGGCCACAAGGCAGGGCCCTCACGGATGAAATTAGTGCCTTATACAAGAGACAGAAGAGAGGCGATCTCAGCCACGCTTCCAGGTTTTCAGGATTCGTGGGCTGTAATTCCACCAGAGAATCCAGGGAATCCCATGCCGCCCTGCCATCATGTCCACCAGGCAGAAGCAATGCTTTCTGCAAACCAGGACTCCTGGCTCCTCTCCAGAAGCTTCTGCACATGCAAGTGGGGAAGGTCTTTTCATAAAAGCATCCCATTGAACACCCAAGAACCGTGGGCATGAAGACCAACACCCATACACCACCTTATCTTTTGGTTCACGAGACTATTCCAAAGAGATGCTGAAGTAGGTCCTCAGCAGCGAGGAAAGATTTTGCCCCAGAGACTCCATGTTATCTGGAGGCAGGACGTTCAGACGCAGGTGCCAGCAGGTCTGAGGCCTCCCCGGCACACCTGGCAGGACCCAGGCAACACTCCCTGCACCCCTGTGTTTGGAGGAGTGAGGGGCAGTGGGGTCCCCCAAGCGCAGCTCCCGAGAACCTCTGTAGATAGGGCCTGCCTGCCTGCCCAGCAGCTGCCTGCCAGCATCACAGGAAACACCGCCCCAGGCTGCAGGCCCAGCTTCTGACATGCCTCTTCCCAACCTGCCCCTGCGCCAACACTGCGCACCTTGGGCCTTTCCTGGAACAGCTGGCTTGATTCCACAGCTGAGATCCTCTTCTTCAAGTAAATTCTGTTTCTGGGCCCACACCTGTGGCCAGCGTAAGTGTTGACAAGGTGGCTCTGGAGCCTGGCAAACCTGGGAGCGCACCTGGGGTCCAGCAGTTTCTGGCTGTATACCGTGATTGAGTTACTTCTCCTGTCTGACTCTCTGTCTTCTTCTCTGTCTGGTGGGCTTAATGAGAGCAACAGCAGCCCCGCGTGTTTGCAGGACTGCAGGAGATAATGAACATACAGGGCACGGTCCAGAGCTGGGATGCTCCTGCTCTCAGACCCCTGTCATGGCCCCTGTGCTTGGCTTGGACAGCACGGAAGCCGGGTTAGGGTCCCAGCCCTGTGCTTGCTTGCTTTGTCTCTGGAGCTCCTGTGGCCTCAGTTGTACCTGGGAAAATGGAGATTGACAGTGGGACCTCGCCCAGAAGATTGTTGTGAGAATTACAGGAAGGAAACCCTGCAATGTGCGTGGGGCAGCTGCTGGCGCATTTGGAGAGCTCGGTCTATGCGAACGCTTATTATATGTCCCTTTTATGCTGCCCTCCCCAAATGCGATCCCTGCGCACTCCCATTTACCAGCGCTCTTCAAAACCTATTGCCAAGGGAACCAAGCGAACCCAAATTATAGAGGACTATTTAGATTCCCGATAGAATCTTGAATATTATTCAAATTAAACATGGTTTGGACGGGGGAACATGTTCTGTTAATATGGGAAAGTACAGCCTGCTTAGGGATGGGCTTGATAACAACTAAAAATAGATGCTAGAAACTATTTCTGCAGAAGTTCACTAAATCCAGGAGTCCCCTGGGTGCAAGTAATGAATTTCTGCAGAGAAAATGAGGCCTTTTTCTCCTTACTGCATTTAACCAGCCACCTTTTTTCTGTTAACTGATATTATCCTAGAAATTATCAGGAGGCTGATGGAAAACTCACCTGCCATCTACTCATTCCAGTTCAGTCTTCCAGAATTTCTTTCAAGTCCAGATTTGATGTTCATATTGTGTCTAGGACTATCAAATTCTTTATGAAGATAGAAATGGGGAATCATTTAGACAATGGCTCTGAAATTTCAAATATATTAATTCTGAATTCATGCTAGGAGTAAAAACCAAATTATACTTCCCAGAAATACTTATTAGATAAATCTGTATGAGTAGATAGGATTCGATAGGAGTCCTAATACTTGTCCACACTCTTGTGTTTAATCAAAATGTATCATTATCCTAAATGGTAAACCTTTATATAAAGACTTCAAATACAGTTTTAAGCATCTGAAAGCCAGAGGGTATTTGCTGTTTTTCTCAGTAACCGTGTATTTTTTTCCTGTTGCCTACTTCCTATTTTCTATATCAGTAAAAACTTATTGAATATGACTTGGGGGGTTTGTAGGAAACTAATTGAAATAATGTTTTATGTAATGACAACATTTTGGAAAAGCAGTGATGATAAAAAATCGTGAACAAAAGACCACGTCTCACAACTTCTCCGTGCCTCCTCGTCCTCTATTTTAAATTGTTAATCAAAGCAGCCGACTTATTGCTTAGGGGAGATAGAATAAATCTTTATATCCCCAAAGCTTTTTAAATTATTCACCGTGCTTACTACTTTGCTTCTGAAGGGAGATTATCCCTTTTAATTGGAAATCTTCTATTATTTGTGCCTGAAATGTTTGAAATAACAGGTTGAAGCTCAGCCACTATTAATAGCCTCCTGCCAGGGAACGTAGTGAAAGATGAGGCTGCATGAAAGCTATTCATCACAAGGCATATTAACCCAGTCATTTTCATTAATCATACCCCAAACCTGCTGCACAAATGGCCCAGGTCCTCTCTGTATTTTACCAAGTGTTTCATAATTCCAGCCCCTGTCTTACTGAAGGCAACACTGTCATTTCCTCAGTGATACCACTCTGAGGATTAGGTTATTATCTTTCAACAGCACACCAGGCACACAGACACACACAGACACACACACAGACACAGACGCACACACAGTGTCTTCCTCGTGAGGGTGGATGCATGGATTGTGCCTGTGCCTTGCTTTAGGAAGTCCAGCCTGCGGGGACATCACCCACACGATGGCAGGAGCATGGTGCTCTTTGATGAGTGGGGACCAACAGGAGATCCCAGGACTCCAGTTGCAGATTGTAAAGATCACATTTTTCTGGGTCATGCATCCTCTTGTTAGTAATAATATCACCCCAGTCCCTGAGAAGGCTTTTGTCTCAAGGAACTTGACAATCACTTTGGATCTCAACTGCATTCTTTGTTGGCATCTATCTAACACATCTAATGGGTAGCCAGAATCTGGTGCAAAGAAGAGATTCCGAAAGACACTGGGACTCACAGAAACTGGGGAAAGACTTCTAATGAAAACAGAAAGGAGGCCAGGGGCACAAGTCAGCTCAGTGACCTGGGGAAGGCTGCGTGCCCTGGAGCCTGAGACCTTGGCCCCTACCCTGCTCAGTGGCCCTGGTTCTCTCATCCTCAGGGCGGGATAATGTGAGTCTAGCCGTATGGGGTTGTTGTGAAAGATGCACAAAGTCATTCATTGACGGGCTCTCTTAGCACAGCCCCTCACACGCTACTCAGTTAATATTTGCCGTTATTACGCAACTTTCCATTGCAATGGAAGGGAGCTATAAGTTTTCTCTTTCTTTTCCTTCCTCTTTTTCTCCTTCTCTTCCTCCTTCCCTTCCTTCCTCCCTCTCTTTTTCTCTCTTTCCTTCCTTGCCAAAATCTGTGTAGCAACAAAATTGTACACACAGCATCTTTCTCAAAAGTGTCCATGCCCCCGTCTCCCCTGATACACTCACACACATTTCTCCTGAAAATTAGTACTGGATTGCCACCTTGAAGGTGAAAATAAAAGGGAATTCACCCAACATGTCCATGTGAAATCTTCTGGGTCAAGATGAGACCCATGCCTTTGGTTTACAGGCCCCGGCACGTGTGGCCTCTCTCACAGGCACTCCTGTGCCCGCAGAGGCATAACTTTGCAAGCCCATCAGCCCCTTGCATCCTCCATGCCCTGAGCCCAGCACTCCACAGGAGTGTCATCTGAGTATCGGCCCCACATGGAGGGCCCGGCTATCCCCAGAAATAGAGTTGAGGACAGTTTCATGCTAGGGGCCCATGTACAACAGGTCAGCCAAAGACATCATCAGACGGCTCTTCTGTAAAACTGGTGGAACCCTTCCCCATTTCACAACTCACAATTTGTTCTAGAATTTAGCAGGAGGAAAGTGATACTTCCCCAGTGGCATGGTATTTTCTTTAAATCAGACAGGAAGAATGATTTCCCTTTGAGTCACGAAGGCCGAGACGGTGAGTTCCAAATTTAATATTTAAATAGAATAACTACAGAGACATATTTTGCTATAATTATCCAATTATTTCCTCATATTGCAATTACCTAACTAAAAAAATTATTCACACATACACATTTTTTGTTTTAAAAAGTACTATTGATTTATGTATAATTTACATTCTATACATTCACAAATTTCAAGTGTACAAATCAATGTGTTTTAGTGTATCCACAGATATGTGCAACCATTGCCACAGTCAAATTTAGGACATTTTCTTTTTTCTTTTTTTTTTTGAGATGGAGTCTCACCCTGTCGCTGAGGCTGGAGTGCAGTGGTGTGATCTCGGCTCACTGCAACCTCCGTCTCCTGGGTTCAAAAGATTCTCTTGTCTCAGCCTCCCGAGTAGCTGAGACTACAGGTGCCTGCCATCACACCTGGCTAATTTTTGTATTTTTAATACAAACGAGGTTTCACCATGTTGGCCAGGCTGGTCTCGAACTCCTGACCTCGTGATCCTCCTGCCTTAGCCTCCCAAAGTGCTGAGATTACAGGCATGAGCCACTGCACCCGGCCCAGGACATTTTCGTTATAACCAAAAGAAACCCCATACCTGTTAGCTGCCACCCCAATCTCTCCGCTACCCCATTCTGCACCTCCCAGTCCCTGGCAACCACCCATCTACTTTCTGGCTCTGCAGAATTGCCCTATTCTGGACCTTTTGTATAAATGAAACCGAACAATCCATGGTCTTTCGTGACTGGCTTCTTTTGCTTGGCACAGTTTTCAAGGTTCACCCGTGTTCCGGCGCCAGTGCCTCCTTTCTTCTTGGGGCTGAATCACATGCCGCTGTGGGGCGAGAGCACTCTGTGCATCTTCATCCGCTGATGCACGGTTGAGCGGTTTCCACATTGTGACTATTGTAAATAATGCTGCTGTGAAAATGAGTGCAAAGGTTTTATATGAACACGTGTTTTTCATTTCCACTGAGTGTATGCCTGGGAAGGAATTTCTGGGTTTCACCTTTGAGGAATGGCCTTTTCCAAAGTGGCTGCTGGTTTCACACACTAGCAGTGTAAAAGGAATTTAATGTATCCACATGCTTAACAATGCTTTCCTTTTTTTTTCTTTCTTTTCTTTTCTTTTTTTTTTTTTTTTGCTAATTAAAATGTTTGATGTTACTTGGCTTTCTTTACAGGTGGGAAAAAACAGTCTCTTCAATAAATGGTACTGGGAAAACTGGATATCCTTATGCAGAGGAATGAAATGAGACCCTTCCACCGTATGCAAAAATCAAATAAAAATGGAGTAAAGACTCAAAGGAAGACCTAAAACTATGAAACTACTGGAAGAAAATATTGGGGAAACACTTCAGGGCATTTGTCTGGGCAAATTTTTTTTTTTTTTTTTTTTTTTTTTTTTTTTTTT
>NW_016806237.1:1692710-1739476 GCF_001698545.2 Rhinopithecus bieti | reverse complement strand
TTTTTTTTTGGTGTGTGGTGGGGAAGACCTCAAAAGCACAGCCAATGAAAACAAAAATAGACAAATAAGATTATTTCAAACGGAAGAAACCCTGCACATCAAAGGAAACAATCAGCAAAGTGAAGAGGCAACTTACAGAATGGGAGAAAATATTTGCAAACTACTCAGTGGAACTTTTTCAAATAGCCATCCTATTGAGTGGGAAGTGGCATCTCACGGCTTTGATTTGAGTTAACCATGTAGCACATATTTTCATGTGCTTATCAGCCATTCACTTTTCTTCTCTGGATAAATCTCCATTTATATACTTTCTCAGTTTTTAAATTCAGTTATGTGCCTTTTGTTTTTCTACCAGGGTTCATTGTAGGTCTTTGATCTACTCTGAGTTAATTTTTGCATATGGTCTGAGGTGGGGTTTCAATTTCATCCTTTTGCATGTGAGTATTCAGGTGTCCCAGCACCATTTGTGGCCCTCTCGCCAAAAATTAATTGGACATAAATGCATGAGTTTATCTCTGGACTCTCAATCCTATTCCATTGATTTATAAGTTTGTCATGATGCTAGTACCACACTATCTTGATACCTGTAGCTTTATAGTTAAGTTTTGAAATTTGAAATTGTGAGTCCTCCAACTATCTTCTATTTTGACTATTCTGGGTTCCTTGAATTTCACGGGACATGAATGTTTGGATTAGCTTGTCAATTTCTGCAAAGAATTCTGCTGGGAATTTGATAAGGATTCCACCGAATCTATAGATCAAATTGGAGAGTATTGTGATCTTAACAATATTAACTTTTCTAATTCGTGAATACAAGATGTCTTTCCATTTGTTTGTCTTTAATTTCTCTCAATAATGTTTTGTAGTTTTCAGAGAGTGAGTTTTCCACTTCTTTTGTTACATTTATAAATATTATATTCTTTTTGATGCTGTTATAAATGGAATTGTTTTCTTAATTTCATTTTCAGTTTGTTCATTGTTACTGTATAGAGACAGTCTCCTGTAGTCTTACCAGACTTGTGTATTAATTCTAGCAGTTTCTTGGTGGATTCCTTAGGCTCTTCTGTACACAAGAGCACATCATCTGCAAGCCTAGTTTCATTTCTTCCTTTCAAATCTGGATGGTTGCTATCTCGTGTTCTTGCCTAATTGCCCTGACTACAATTTCCAGTACCATATTGAATAGAAGTGGTGAGAATGGAATCCATGTATTGTTTCTGAACTTAATGGCAAAGCATTCACTCCTGTTAGTAGGTACGGGGTTAGCTGTGGGTGATTGTAGATGCCCTATATGTATATCTTTTTTTTTTTTTTAGACGGAGTCTCGCTCTTTCACCCAGGCTGGAGTGCAGTGGCGCTATGTCGGTTCACTGAAAGCTCTGCCTCCCGGGTTCACACCATTCTCCTGCCTCAGCCTCCTGAGTAGCTGGGACTACAGGCGCCCGCCACCTCGCCCGGCTAATTTTTTATATTTTCAGTAGAGATGGGGTTTCACCGTGTTAGCCAAGATGGTCTCCATCTCCTGACCTCGTGATCCACCTGCCTGGGCCTCCCAAAGTGCTGGGATTACAGGCGTGAGCCACCTTGCCCAGCCTGTATATTTTTATCTGTAGTCCACTGCACACCTTTCTTGGAAGTAGGCCGAGTGTCATTTATGAGTACACACTAAGGCCAAGTCACACTGACACATTTTTAAGAAGTTTTAATAACCACTATTGGACACTTGGAGCTCATCTTAAAATTTCCTTAGGCTCAAAGTTTTCAGTTGTAAAGATCGAATTATTTCCCTGCATTAGGGAGATACACATTTCAGAATAAGTTGTAAGGGAAGACTTGATTCCTACATCTCTTTTCTAACAGTATCATATTTTTAAATTACTTTTCCTGGAATATCATATTTTTAAAAATTCTTTTTCCTGGAGACAGGACGGGCACTTTTGCACCATATGCGAATTCAGTGAGAGCCAGGGGGGCCCACGTGTAGGAGACTCTGCCAAGCCCCCTCTTCTCTGACTTCATGCCACCCCTAATTTTACTATGTTGATTCATGGACTCCTTTTCCTTATGAAAAGAGAAATGTTAACAAATTGTAGCATAATAAACCTGATATGAGTAATAATGCTGTCTATTCAGCATGACAGTTTTAATTCTTCATCTGAACTCTTTGAACTTTGACTGTAGTGAAGGATCTATACTGGGGAAGCACCAGTGGTTTTGACCTAGGGTGTGTTCAGAGTTCAACCCGTGCTTTAAAGAAAGGGACGTTTCATCACAGTCAAGGGCATGCCTCAGTTTTGGCAACGGCCATCTGAACCTGCTGGTGAGAAGATGGGTCGGCTGTCATGGGTGGTCCATGCTGTGGCAGAGGCCAGGGCTCTCAGGACTGAGGGAGTTTGGCCAAGGGACTGTGGGGCCCAGGCAGGGAGAGGGCAGTTCTCTCGTTTCCCTGCAAGTTATGGCTACTTTGGCGTGCAGTCAGAAACACAGGCAAGCCCTAGAGGGTAAGACTTTCTTAAAATAACTAGTTTTAGAACTTTTGTTTGGAGCAGAGTGGAGGCACGACATAGACTCTCTACAATGAGCTCAAAGGGGAGGGGGTCTTTGGCTTATTTATGCAAGAGAGGGCTCCAGGAAACTAACTAAAGCTCTGATTAGGCTGTGAAGATGTTGATAGCAGTAGTGGGTGCATACATGCACACATATGTACACATACAAACACATATTTACAAGACATGTGAATATACACAAGTGCACACCTATGCACACGCATGAACACAGGCACACTTGCAAGCATACATAAGCACATGAATATACATGAAGACATTTAGGTGCACATGCACATACCAACACACACAAATACACGTAAAGTACCCACGTGAACATAACACACATCATATAACAACACATGTGAATTGAGCATAACCCACTACCACCATGTACACATGCAACATGAGCATAAACACTACACATAATGTTACACACATGAACATGAGGCACAAACATACATACCATAATGTACACCACATTAACATAAGCATAAAACATACACATAACGTACACATGCAAACATTAGCCATACACACATACACATATGTCACATCACATTGAGCATAAACAAATACAACATAATGTACACAATGCGGAACATGAGCGTAAACACAGATTACATATGTGCCACACATGAACATGAGAAAACCAACACATCACACATAAATGTACACATGCAAGCATGGAGCATAAACACATACACTAATGTACACAACATGAACATAAGCCTAAGACACATACAATTAATGTACGCATGCAAACATGGACGCATAAACCCATACACATAATGTACACCACAATTGAACATAAGCATAAAGACACATACCACATAAAGTAAATGAGATAAACACCACTCACATAAAAGGTACACATGAGCATAAACACACATACACATAAGGTACACATGTGAACTGAGTCATAAACATCATACACCGATGGTACACCTATGAACATGAGATAACACACATATACACATGTACACATGCAAACAAGAGCATGAACACACATACACAGAAATGTGCCAACCACACATACTCACATACACACACATATTTACCCTCCTTCATTAAAACAAATGCATACACAACTCTACACATACCTGGGCCTACATTCATGCACATATGTGTGTACACATGTTAACACATATGCAAAAATACACATACATAAGCACATATATATGCACCCTTTTGCCATCATAGACTCAATTTGTCATTATCACAGGTCACAATTTGTTATTTAAAAGAAACATTGAAATACACACATAATTCACATAATTACTTAGTTGGAGTGAATGATACATTTTTTACACACATCACTTATTTGTTCATGTTCTTTTTCAAGAGGAAGGGGGAGGTTTGTCAGTGGTCCAGGAATTGTGTCTGAGGCCTGCGATATAGAAGAATACCATCATCCTGTGATTAAGCAGTGACCTTGGTGACTTTTACTCTCATTTTCATTGGGACCCATCAGTGTTTTTGCCAAGAGAACATCTGGTTGAGTGAAGAGATCGTGGGCATCAGTTGAACTCTGCCTGCTGTACAAGTGAGGAGGAGGCGATGAATACATTTCAGAGCAACACCAAGGTCACATCTATGACATCAACAGCAGAATGTCCAGGCAAGTCCATTTTTAAATAATGCCACATTGAGTTAGTTGTGTTAAAAATCTCTGAAGTCTATATGCTGTATTTTTACACTTTACACTTATTCTTTAGGAACATGTACTTGCCTTCCTTATACACAGCGCACAGATCTGAAAGAGAAATTAAAGACTGTTTCTTAAGTTCACTTTTTTGGAAAACAGATGAACCCTTAAAAAATAATAATCTCTTGAGTTGAGTGGCTGGCCTCAGCATTTGAATGCTTGTAATGAGTCTTTATGATTTTCAACCTACCCATTTCCCCTTCCACATAATTTTTTAAAATTGACAGATACTTTTATCTTAATTTTAGAACACTTTTTTTTGGTAAAAATCTAGGTCAGCGGTAAGAGCATGACATTTATGTGAACACCTCCGGTCATGATTTAAATGGTGGGACAAGATTTCGTAGAGCTGCCTGGAATAGTTTAATGGGAAACACATGTAGGGCTATTTATCATCTTAGTAACCCCGTTAGTTAGTTAGGCTCTTGGATACATTTTTCTAAGTGTCTATATGGTATTAGTTAAAGAAATAAATTTAAGTAATCTTTCTCTCTTTATCTCTCCCCTTGAATGAAGTTTTAGGTCTGAGTATGTATATTGTGCTAAAGATTCTATTGTACGTTCACGTGTAATCTTTATTACCCTTCACTTTAGGAAGGAAGCATTTTGACTTTTTCTTTTCACAGGTATTATACAGAACCCAATTATGTTGGGTAATAAAGTAATTTTGAGCAAAAAGAAGTGGGAGTATTGACAAATAATTTTCAATGACACATTTGTTTACTTTTACAACAGAATGTGTATAGAAAACCAAACAATAACATTCAAAATCAGAACAGATTTTGAAAATTAATTTTTGAGATAGGTGCTTTTAATTTTTTGCCTTCAAATGAAGATAATATATTTATTATTTTCTTGTTTTTTTCTAAATAACAAAATATGAGAGAAGGTTCCAGAATTTCATTTTCAGATACTCTATACTTGCACTCATTGTGTAGGTTGACTATTTTTTTGCATATAAATAAAAAGCCAAATTGACAAATCATATCTACTTTTTAATTTTATTATTGCTTTCTAAATATGGACACATTACAATGCATTTAGACAATTTTGAATGAGTGATTATAATTTATGAATGTGGTGAAGATCATCTTTAGGCAAATTTGCCAAATTATTATAATTTTATGCTCCTCTCTTAATTCTATTTCAATATTAGTGTTTCCTAGTTTACTGATTTTAATCGTTTTACTGCAGTCATAAATTTGATGATATAGTTTCATAAAACAATTTAATATTCAAAAATATCACATTGTTAGAATTGTTCAGAGGCACGTTCTCACGACCAAGTTATCTTGCTCAACAATGACCATTCAGCACTTAGCGATTTATTTAAAAGAGGAAATTACAAATTAATTACTGTATTTGTCAATTTACAAAATATAAACTTAAAATATCTTAATATCTTTAATAAGGAGACCCCCATCATACTGTGAGTTGCGTAAATCCTCCCTGGTGAAAGCCAGAACATATCCAGGCAGTGTCAAAAACCCACAAATAGAGTTCAGAATGGTACCATCACAAATGTTGCTTTCCAGCGAGCAGATGGACATGTGCTCAAAGCAGACACAGCCATCCATCCATCCACCTATCCGTCAACTCATTCATTCATCTGTCCATGAATGGATACCCATTCATCCATCCACCCATTTATCCACTCATCCATCCACCTACCATTCATTCATCCACTCATCCATGCATCCACCCATCCATCCACCCAACTACTCATCCACCCATCCGTCCATCTATCCATCCATCCATACATACATACCTACATACCTACATCCACTCATCCATCCATCTACTCACCCATTCATCCATCCACTCACTCATCACTCCATCCATCCATGCATCCATTCATCCACAATTCATCCACCCATCCGTCCACTTATCCACCCATTTATCCATCCATCAATCCATCATTCACCCACTCATCTACCCACCCAAGCAGTCCTCATCCATCTTTTCATCCGTCGCATCTTCTGCCCACCCTCACTACCTATCCACTTCTCAGTTCATCCACTCCGAATCCGTGCATCCGTATTATAGGCATCCAGCGCCGATCCAGCTGACCGGTATCTAATATCTGTATCCATCCATCTACCCCAACCCAGTTTGGTTCGCTTACCGCATCATATCCATCCCGCAAGGATTCCGTCCATACTCTCACCAGTCCATTCACCCAATAATCTCTCTGTCACAAAATTCATCTTCCCATCCCATCCATCCATTCATCTATCCATCCATCCATCCATCCATCCACTCATCCATCCATCCATCCATCCATCCATCCACTCATCCATCCATCCATCCATCCATCCACCCATTCATCAACATCAGTCCATTCATTCATACACCCATTCATCCACTCACCCATTTACTCATCCATCCATCACCTATCTTTCTCTCTATCCCTCCCTTCATAAGCCAATTCACTGATTTTTCACCCATCCTTTCTTCCATACACACACCCATCCAACCTTCTGTCCATCCATCTATTCCTCTTTTCATCCATCCATTCATGTTTTCATCCATCCATCTATCCATTGTCCCTTCATCCACCCATTGCTTGAGCCTTTCATCCACTCACTCACTTATACATCTCTTCAAATGTTAATCCAGCACTAGCTAATGCCAGTCTTTGGAACGGACATTGAGGGGACAAAATGAAGTTCTGATGTCAACTGTCTTTCAAATACAGTGCAACCATGAAAGACTTACCTCTCTTGGTTGGACATTGTGCTGAGTATTTTCCATTTGCCTTATCAATTGCACTGTCCCACTTTTGCTCCCTGCCCCATGCCCCAGGAAGCTGATCTGCAGTATGGACTGCATCATTAGGCTTCATGTGCTCTGTGCTTCTTGTTGGGCTCAGCCAAAGGGAGCACAGCAGGAGATGCAAGGTAAAGAGGTGTGATCAGGATGGCTGTACCCTGGCCCCTCTCTGAGGTGTCCTGTTTAGCAGTTTCATTACTCAAACCTTTTCTATCTCTCCCCTTCTCTCTCTCTCTCTCTCTCTCTCTCTCTCTCTCTCTCTCTCTCCCTCTCTATCTCTCTCTCATGCTCTGCCTATATAAAGCACAAGCTAGAGGGTAGTATCTTCCTGCTTTCTTATTTCCACGTTTTCTTTATCGACCTGATTAGAGGACTGCTGCTCCCATTCTCCATTGTGGTGGATGCACAGAGTATAAACTGCAAAGGCCATGGTGTCTTCAAAGCATCGCTCACCACATCCCTCTCTCATGGATGCTTGCACAGAACTAGAATTATCATATTCATAGCTTTATCTGACTATCATCTAACCTAAAATTTACTCACTCTGTGTGTCCTTTGATCCAATTTCTATTTCAAGACAGATTGGTTTATTATATTTCCTCCTTTTACTTAGAGATGCGTTTTAATTGGCTACCTATATCTCAGCAATACCAAGATCTTTGAAAAAGCATAGAAGCTCCTAACTTCTCTGGAATTGAATCTCAGCCAGTTGAACCCTCATGTTCCTTAGCTTTTCTGCTGAGCATATATCTTGTAGAGTAAAATTATCAGAATTACTTTAAACCTCCTTTTTTATCTTCTTATGTCCAAAATCGGTCTTCAACTATAAGGTTGCACAACTGTTAAGCAGCGTATTTTTCTCCACGTGGTCATACACATCACAAAAATCCAATGCTTTATACTAAGGACCCTTTGTGAACAAACAGGTTCAGGCTTAACCTCACTTTTGAGGACCTTTTCATCATAATACTTGTCATAGGGGGCTAGATGCAGGTAATCAAAGTTGCATCGGAGAAAATCCGTTTCCCCAAGGCCCCACAACTAGGCTGAGGAGGAGACCCCTGTGCCGACCTGGGACTCTGCATACCACGTGGTTCAGCCTCAGCCTCAGAGCTGTGTCACAGCTTCAGAAGTGCAGACTGGCAATCACAATGTGACTCCAAAATTATTCGAGCTTTTCCTTGCATTTTAACCATTGAAGGGGATCCCTGTTCTGCCCCATTAATGACTCTGATTTCACCCATTTATCTACTGTAAAGTTTTTCTTCTTACATAAATTAGTGACATACATATTGATTTTCTCCCTGAACCTTGTCTAGCTCTCAACTTTAACAGTGTTGGCATCTAGAACGGTGTCTTTTTCTCTTAGGAGACACTGTAGTAACAGTAAAGGCAATATTGCCAGTCTCGGGAAGACTCCAAAGGGCCTGCTCCCCCAACCTGAATGCTGAGCTTCTACTCAGGTGACAATAACGGCTCCTTAAACCCATGGGATAATAAGGTTGATGAACTCTCAGTTGTCTCTGAGATGCTACCATCGCTACACTAGTGTGCCCTGAATCAACAGGCCAGCATGTGGGCCATGCAACATGTGTTGGCTGCGGAGAAGTGCGTTCCTTTCTCCTGGCTGCCTGTATCAGAAAACTGTCCATCTTGAGCTGGCTCATCAGCCTGAGGAACGCTCCCATGATGGATGTTTAGGCTGCATCCACTGAGCCATTAGCTGGAGGGAGTAGCTCATTGCCAGACGCAGAAAGAGCCGCATCAGTCAGTGAGCTGCTGGCCCTGGGCCACTTAAGGCTGTCCTTGTTCCTCTTAAATGAAGTAAATCAAATACAAAACCCAGCTCATTATTACTTGAAATTTGAGAAATATGCAAATGAGTACTCCCTAAACAAGGAAAATGACAGTACCTTTCTCATCATCCCAATTTAAATGGAATAACACACTCTCGTAAGCTGTGACATTTCCACGATGATATTTCAACAGGGCCATTTGTTCATCTCTGTGGGCCGTGGAGCTGTTAGTGCCTGCACCATTTTATAGCCTGGAAGTTAAGAGGAAAAAACAAAACCATCTTTTGTTGCTCACTAAGGAAGTCACATTGTGATCCGAGGAGTTTTTAAGGCAGATTGAAGTGTGAAGAACTGGAACACTGAAATACATTTTCTTGCATTTTATCTGGATTCCTCTGAGCTTTCTAGAAATCGTTTCTGTGCCATATTCGTCCTTCCCTGACCCCGTCTCCTTTCCCCCCATTGTCTCCTCCTATTCAAAGCAGCACCTCTTGGTTAGACTGGTTCACAATGTTTCTGTCTAAATTTTAACAAGGATGCCTCATTTCAAACTCTGACCTGGTGGTAGGGGAGTATAGTCAATCTGGAATGAATCTCCTTACCTCAAATTTAGCAGGATGTGGCCTGAGAGCCGGATTGAGCACAGAGCAGCTCGATCTGTGGCATTCTCATCTGCCAGTCTAGTAATGAGTTTGGCACTGGGAAACCGATGGCTGCTGCATTCAATTACTGGATTAAGTTTCCGGAAGACTTGGATGGCCTCCATGGACTTACATGGATTAGGGAGGCATAACAGGTAGATATTTTTTAAACAAGAAGTCCTAAAGCCAAAATGTCTATTTTTTAATTATTTTTAAATTTCTGAGATCGAAAGTAGCTATCATAACCCTTCAAAGCGAGTGACGTGTTCTCATTTCACTCCATTCCAATCGCATAAAAGTCTCAGTAGAGAAAAGACCCTAGGCCGGGTGTGGTGGCTCATGACTGTAATCTCAGCACTTTGGGAGGCTGAGGCCAATGGATTACTTTGAGCCCAGGAGTTTGAGACTAGCCTGGGTAACATGGTGAAACCCTGTCTCTACAAAAAGTACAAAAAAATCTGCCGGGTGTGGTGGTGCACACCTGTGGCCCCAGCTATTCAAGGGGCTGAGGTGAGAGAGTCACCTGAGCCTGGGAGGTGGGGTTTGCAATGAGGTGAGATTGCACCACTACACTCCAACCTGGGCAAGACAGTGAGACCTTGTCTCAAACAAACAAACAAACAAACAAAAACAAACAAATCACACACACATAAAAGGCCCTAAATAGATTAAATGTGCTCATTATTATTCATTAAGTCATTCTATGACTTAATCTGGCTCCTAATTCAACTTCGAGAATATTTGAAGACAAAACAAACCATCCTTCCTCACAGTGCTGGTTCCTAGTGTTGGAGATGGCAGCAGAGGAAAGGGGGTGGCAAATGGAACCTGAGGCAGGAGAGCACTCGGCACCACTGTCTTAGCCGCATGGCTCCAAGGGAAGAGGAGATAAACACATTTTACTCTCAGTTTAGAACTTGCAGGACTACCAGTGTAGCTCGTTTCATGTTAGAATCTGTTGGCTGTGAAGCGAAAGCTTTTAAGACGTCACACAGTCATAGTCTCAATGCTGAAATAGCCAGGAAAGAGAATGTTCTAGGAGCTCGGTATTAGGGTTGCCAATATCACAAATTTCAGGAAAGGAAACCAAACTGAGAAAAAAATCTTAGAGTCAAAACCCTCTCCTCCTCACCTCTCCCCTCCTCTCCGTCTTCTCCTCTCCCCTTTTGAAACTTAGCATGCCCTGTTCAGGGGCAGAGGGTTTAAGGAAAAGAAGGGGCTGCTGCTCTCACACTTCCAATGCCAGAGCTTGAGGGAGCCTGGATTTCAATCATTCAGGCCATGGTGACATCCTTCCTCCTCCCCAGGATCACTGGGTGGCATTAAGATTGCCCCTGCAGAGATGCCCGGGATCCCTCGGCTCTCCCACTTTGCAGAGGCACGCAAGGTGCTTCCACCATTTCACAGTGGACTCTCCTCCGTCCCTCACTGAGTTGGGGAGGCCCCTCTGGCCAAGGTGGTTGGCTGAGGACACCCAGTGCGCTGGGCGTGAATGTCAGTTTAAAGTGAGCTGCTTGCTCAGAGGCCAAGCTGGGGCAAAGAGAGACAGAAAATAGCCAGAAAGTTCACAAGAAGGGGCTAGCACAGGGGAAGGGCCATGCTCCTGGCCTTTTGTGGCTGATCTCTGGACAGCAGAAGGAAGGTTAGAGACACAGACTTTGCAGTTGCCATCTGCGGCATCCGTGCTGCTCCAGGCTCTTTTCCCATCACAAGGTCTGTGATCACTGGGGAGCCTGGGAGAGGGGGCTGGAGGTTGCTGACCTGACACAGATCCAGAGCCAGAAGGGGTTTCTGAATGTATCAGCAAGGATAGCATTTATTCTACTAATCAACATCCTTTAAGCGTCATTAATTGTTGACCAAACAGATCTCTTTGGCAAATGTTCAACAATAACCTTTCTGATAAATTTTTAACAGTCACAGATGGACACTACATAATAAAATTATATTTACTACAGAAATGTCATTTTTAGACACCTTGTTACACATGCTCCGAGTATCTCTTCCTGCTGACAGTGGGGATCACCATGGCATCAGCGTTTGATGGAGAATGAAGGCATTTTACCCAGTTAAGGGTGGGCTGTGTTAATTCCTGTAGTTATAATTGCACTTGAAAGACAACGTCTTCTTTCCTTCGCGCTCGAACCGTTTAGAGGACTGGATGAGCACCGTGGGTGACAAGCAGTGTTTAAATGAAGTATGATCCTGTGATTTATTTAGGTCACAGTGCAGTTAATAATTAATGAGGCCAGGCTCTGCTGATTTGAAGAGAAGTTCTGAAGGACTCACTCACTTTGTTTCAGACACTTGATATTCCAGACAGTCTTCCAGATTCAGCATCTCTAATGAGCTCTACCTTCCAGGGCACTAACCATGTTAGGTTGTAAAAGGCAGCAAGGAAGAGGAAAACTACATTAAAAACAAAACCCCACACGCACACACAAGAAGGAACTCACCACCCCGCACTGCAGCACACGCAGCCATGGCTGTGTTACCCTCACTGGGAAATTCAGCCACTGTCAGTTCTTCCAGGGAAGGTTTTGTCTCTCTGATGTGTTTAGGAAATTGCATCATTAAAAGGAGGTCATGCCATCTGGTGGAAAGGTCCAGGACTGGAGGTCAAACAGACCCAAATTCAGGCCCCAGCCCTGCCCATGAGTATCTGTGGGACCCTGAGCAAGCCACTTAGCCTCACCTGTGAAAACCAGCAACACACACACGCCACCGCCCGACTCCGTTGATCGATTTGGTTTTTGGTTCAAGGTTGACTCATGTCAGCCTCACGACACCCATGGGGTCAGTGCTGTTATTTCGGTCTGTTTGGGCTGCTGTGATAAAATACCATGGATGGCGTGGCTTATGCAGCAAAGGGCAGAGTTGGTGTCTGGAGAGGGCCTCTTCCTGGCTTCCAGCTGGTACCTTCCCATCATGGCCTCACATGGCCTTCCTCCATTCAATGCACTGGAGAGAGAGAGAGAGAGAGATTTCAAGTGTCATTCTCTTTAAAAGGGTGCTAACCCCTCGTGAGGGCCCCGTATTCATGGTCTCCTCTAAGCCCCATCACCTCCAAAGGCTCCACCTCCACAAACCATCACACTGTGGGCTGGGGCTTCAGCCTGAATTATTTGGCTGGGGACACAGACGTCCAGTCCATGGCAGCTATTATCTTCCTCTTTTTACAGAAGAGGAAACTGAGGCACAGAGGGCTGAGTGGCTTGCAGGAGATTCTGTGACCTCATTCCTTATTCTAAATACCACTGAGACTCATGCCCCATTTGGAGTACCAAGAACGCAGGACACACACAGCGATGCAGACGTCTGAAAAGGATCAGCCATGAGAAAATCGACACCTGCTCTGTATCAGTCATTCATCAAAGCTCCTGAGCTGGGCATTAGGATGGGCCAAGTGCAGAGAAGTCAGGATGTCCACCCAGCAGCCTGCGTCTGTGCTGGGTCACTGAGTGGATGCAGCTGTCTCTTTGCCACCGCTCACAGCCACAGTCAGAGGTCACAGAAATTCCACCTATCCTACAATTTACTATTTGTTGTGAGGTTTCTGTTATTAGTGAAAACTTTTACCAAGCTGTGTTAAGTACTAAGTCAACACCAAGTATGTGTATTTTTGGTGCCTGGGGCCTGTTGCTCTCAGAAGGCACTCACGGGTCCTGGCTGCCAGGGGGCGGCAAGGGTGCATGTCTTGAGTGCGGAGTGGGCTTCTCTGCAGTTCTTGGCTTCCATCAGGACTCAGCAGCCATCCAGCTCCGGAATGGCTGCCCAAGGAGGTGGTAGACTCAGCCCCTCATTGCAGGTGGTCGAAGAGAAATGGCCAGCAAACCTGTCATCAGGCCCACCCAGGCCCTCAGGGGACGGCGTTTGAGGGAATGACTGACGGATGGAAAAGAGCCTGCTTCAGCCATTACCTCTGTGTGGCCTTGGGACTGACGGGGGAGGAGAAACAGCACCTCTGCCTGCTGCCCTTCTGCATGGTGTGCTGGAAATGCACGTCCCGGCACCTTCGCCAGCTGGGATCCCCGAGGGGCCTTTTTGGGAGGAATTTGAGCCCATGTCCTGGCGGAGGTCCAGTCACCCTCATCGCCTGGAGGTCCATCCGTCCCCTCACCCGCCTGGAGGTCACACGTCACCCTCATGCCTGGAGGTCACACGTCACCCTCATGCCTGGAGGTTACATGCCACCCTCATGCCTGGAGAGGCCACACGTCACCCTCATGCCTGGAGGTCACGCGTCACCCTGGTGCCTGGAGTCCTGCTCCCATTCAGGCTGCTCTGCAGTCTCCGAGCCCCGCTGGTGAATGCACCCTTGCTAGGTTTAAGTCTCGCTGTCAGCATGCTGGAGAGGAGCTGTGCTCAAAGGAAAAAAACAATAAAACTGTGTATTTTAGGATGCGTTACAAGTCCAAGGGCGGGAAACGAACAGTGTCCCCAGGTCTTCCTGAGCGAACCGTCCAGCACGCACCCTGACCTCCAGGCCGTACGTCTACACCACACGCAGTGGAATCGAGATGCTCACTGACTTAATAAAATCAATGCCATTTATTCTTTTTGAAAATTCTCCATAATTCAATGTGCGGGGCAGCATTCAGCGGGGCAGTCTGTGTAGGAGAGGGATGTTCCCCTTTTGGATTTCAGGGCAACATTCTTTCCTGCCGCTTCAATGTCACTCAGTGTGTGTGTTGAGGCAATTAATCAGCGCCTTAATAACTGGGCTCGCCGCGACGCTGGCGGAGGTAATTATCTGTTTAGCTTCTCCAGCTGGCCTGTGCAGATGCTGTTGTGGCTTCTGGGTAGGAGGCATCTTCCCTGAGTGTAGGAAGGGGCCGGTTGCAGGAAGCCCCCACACAGGGTGACCCACCACTGCTGAGCGCACCAAGGAAGGACATGGCCGGATAGGCTCTGTGGGGCCCCAGGCACCGCGTTGCCACTGCCCACTTGAAGGAAGGACGTGGCGGATAGGCTCTGTGCGGCCCCAGGCAACTGCCGTTGCGCTGCCCAACTCGGAAGCGGAAGGACGTGGCCGGATGGGCCCTGCAGAGCTAGAGAACCTCATGGATGTGGGTGGGTTTGTCCTTCGTCTTCCCATCCCGGATCCCACAAAGCTTCCCGGGAAGCCTACGGTGCCTTCCCACCTGGAAGCGTGTGATGGTGAATACTGAGTGTCAACTCAACTGGATTGAAGGATGCCAAGTATTGTTCCTGGGTGTGCCTGTGAAGGTGTTGCCAGAGGAGATTAACATTTGAGTCAGTGGACTGGGAGAGGCAGACCCACCCACAATCTGGGTGGATACCACCTAATCAGCTGCCAGCACAGCGAGAGTAAAGCAGGCAGGAGAAGGAACGAGGAGACTCACTGAGACTCCCGGCCTTCATCTTCCTCCCGTGCTGGATGCTTCCTGCCCTTGGACATCAGGCTCTAGGCTCTTCAGTTCTTCAGCTTTCAGGCTCTTGGACCTTCGGCCACAAACTGAAGGCTGCACTGTCGGCTTCCTTACTTTTGAGGTTCTGGGACTCGGACTGGCTTCCCTGCTCCTCAGCTTGCAGACAGCCCACTGTGGGACTTCCCATTGTGATTGTGTGACTCAGTACTCCTCAATAAGCTCCCCTTCACCCATCCGTCCAATCAGTCCTGGCCCTCTGGAGAACCCTGACTAACACAAAGGGCATTTGAGGAAACCGGTTCTGGCTCCAGCTGCTGAAGTTGGGGCCTGAGGACCCCGGGACGCTGCCTCCACCCTGCTGCTGCCCCTCGAGCATCTGTCCTGGGGCCGTGCGCCCCTCCCGGAGCCCCTGGCTGTGTTTGTAATCCAGAATTCCTCAGACACTCTCCTTTGTTTCCTGCCGGAGAAAACTCAGCACATTGGTTCCAGCCCTGCTCTGAGAGGGTCTTAGAGGCAGAGCCACAGGCTGCGTGTGTGTAGCAGGGGCACAAGTGGCTGGGAGGGGGAGGGGTGGGGGTTGAGGGAGGGACATGTGTGTCCTTCGGTTGGGGCATCTGGAAGGGTCCTCAGAGTTCCCTGCAGACCCAAGCCCGGCCTGCATAGCTTGTGGACTCTGACTGCCTGGGCTATCTTGGTGTGGCTCTGCCGACTGGCTCTGCATACCCAGAGGGCTGGTGGCGATGCCCTTAGCTGCTCTGTGTCCTGAGTCACTAGGTGCTGAGACTCAGAGAACATATGGAGCCTGCTGAAGCCCCTGGACAGAGAGGCCACTTCTCACCACCATCGCCGAGCCTCCCTCCAGCCCTGCCATCCCTGTGCCCCTGCGGCTGGGGCTGGGCTGCTCTGGCTTTCAGGTGGGAGACAGCAGCCCCCAGGCAGCAGCCTCTGTGCACTAGGCTCACCGGGGGACATGAAGCAGAACCTCATGGAGTGAGAGAGCTGCCTGGCACACCACCTGGCTCAGTGGTACCTGTGCCCCATCCTAGAGGCGCTTTGGGACGGACAACCATTCTGTATTCGGGATGGGGACAGCTGGAGCCACCAGGAACAGAAGAAAATGCTCTCCTCTGCTGGTGGCCTCCAGTGGGAAGACTTCCTGGCTCCATGCCCCAGAGACAAGCACCTGCCCTGTGACCTCCCCCAGAGTCACTCCCAGGCCTCAGCGTCGTCTCTGTCCGTAGGCAGCATGACAACCACCAGTTGCCTCTGTCCTCGGCACAGGCTCAGTCATGGGACCTCATTGCTCAGACATCTGTGGTGATCGTTCTGGAGTAGACATCCCTTGGTCTGGCCTCCCAACCGCTGAAACACAAGGTCACCTTCCGCATGTCACAGTCTTCCCCAAGCAGGACCTTCTGTGGGTCCCCGCAGCTCCACCCTGGACCTTGCCACTAGGGAAGTCTTGGTTATCTGTTGCTGTGCCCAAACCATCCACAACCTAGCGACTCAGAGCTGCACCAGCCGCACCAGCTGCTCACAACCCTGTAGGCCTGGCTGACGACCTTGTAGGCCTGGCTGGTGGTCGTGGGGTCTGCATGAGGCTGGCAGGCCAGATGGGGAAAGAGTCCCCTCTCTCCATGCCCACTAGGGGTCTCTCCCTGTGCCTCGCCATGCCCCCTCAGTGGGCCGTCCCACAGCAGGGTGGATGGACTTCATAGACGGCTTCTCCTGGGGTCTCGAAAGAGAGCCAAGCGGGAGTTCCCAGGCCTTCTTAAGGCTCAGGCTTGGACCTGCTACTGCATCACTTCCCTGGCATCCTGTCGGTCAGAATCAAGTCCAGAGACAGCCCAGGATCACAGAAAGAGATGGCCAGAGGTATGGGCACCAAGACCTCTCTCAGGGTGCTGTGGCAGCATGGGGCTGCCAGGGTAAGCTTCTTGTGCCACTCTCTCTTCCTGGAACGGCCCATTTATCAAGTCAGACTTACCTCCCAAGAACCACAATTTCCTTCCTGAAGCCTTTCCTGGGCTTCCAGTCAGGTGTGCCATCTCTTTTCCTGGAATCTTCCAAGACCCATGGAAGGTCAGCTTGGCGGCTGTGTTGGTGCTTGGCCTTGGGAGTCAGGCAGGTCTGGCTTTGGATCCTCCCTGTCTCCTCCGAGCACAGCAACTTGAGGCAAATTGGCGAATCTCTGGAAGGCAGTTGCAGCAATGGGAGGCACATACTTGCTTATTCCTCCTGGAATCCCCACGCGTGCCGAGCACTGAGCTCAGAGCCCGAAACGTTGCATGTGCTTCGTGAATATCACTATTCTCCACAGTGCTGATGCATCTCAGCATCTATCCCCAGCTTAGGGGCTGTGTCTTATTCACATCTGCCTCTCCCGGGTCTCCAGTGGTGTCCTGGAGTAGAGTGGACACCGGATCATCTGTTGGGGAAGTTACTTTGCTATCCTGTCTGTGTTATGCATAAAGAGAGTGTCAGGAAATGTTTGTTAGTTTGAGCTACAGGCATAAAGGTGAAGATACCCTCTCTCTTAAATGCAACTCAAATCTCTGTCTGAACTTTAAACCAATTTCAAATCATAGGCAGATCGACTTCTTGGTGGGAAAGGGGAATATCCGAGGCAGCTGATATGATGCTGTCCTTCACCTTTTTCTGCAGTCTGCCCAGTTCACATTTCTCATCGGGGTGAGATGTCTGCATAAAGGATTTCAACATCGGGTTGCAAGTTGCCCAGATCCCTGTTCTCCTTCCACGCTGACGGGACCCCCAGTGCGAAGTCGGAGTCCAGTCCTTATTTATGAGTGAGGGTTTGATGGCACTCGGGTGGGGGGTGGGACCAGCCATAGGTGCAGGTGCAGAGAGATCACAAAGCAGATCCAGCTCAGTCACGGCCCTGCGGCTTCTGCTCAGGACCTTTGGTGAGAGGCGTACATGCTCCAAACATTTCACATTGGTTCGCTTATGAGATGGTGCTAAATACCTTGAGTCCTTACAAGAACCCAAAGAGGCAGGAAACAATAGATGCACATTGCTACTTTCATTCTCTGACCTCAATGAACGCCTGTTGTTACCACTCCATACATTATCATCCATTGTAAAAGGGAAGACGCATAAGGCAACATCGCTATTATTTATTTATTTATTTATTTATTTATTTATTGAGACAGAGTTTCACTCTGTTGCCCAGGCTGGAGTGCAGTGGCACTATCTCGGCTCACTGCAAGCTCTGCCTCCCGGGTTTACGCCATTCTCCTGCCTCAGCCTCCCAAGTCGCTGGGACTAGAGGTGCTCGCCACCTCGCCCAGCTAGTTTTTTGTACTTTTTAGTAGAGACGGGGTTTCACCGTGTTAGCCAGGATGGTCTTGATCTCCTGACCTCATGATCCGCCCATCTGGGCATCCCAAAGTGCTGGGATTACAGGCTGGAGCCACCACGCCTGGCCGTTATTATTTATTTTTAGACATAATTTAGAGAGGACCATTATCTCTCCAAAACTCTAAAAGTACAAAATTTTACATCAACCAAAGCTTAGAGAAAGAGAGAGCACGAGGTAGGCACAGACTCTTCCCTTCTCCCCTTCTCTCTCCCATTTAGTCTGTAATCATGAACGTTCTTAGGAGCCAGTGCTCACAAACCTGACACTCCTAAGTCAGGGGCTGTGTTGCTCCGTAGTGATGCTATCCCATTGCTGAATAGGAACGTGATCTTTTTTCCTTATGTAGGAACAAATACAATGTCTTTAGTCCAGTTCTCCTACCTGTTCTCACACTCCTCGGGCATAACAGGCAATCTTTGTTGAAACAGGTTTTCCAAGTGTGGACAGCTCATGGCTGAGAGGTGTGTGATGCTGGCTGTGCCAGGCTGAATTTCTAATCACCGTCCTTGTGTTTTCTTGTGTCACCTCTGTGAGTAGTGAGTGAGTTCAGGCCACGTGAGCTGCCATAACAGGTGGACTCCCAAAGTTGAGTGGCTTTTGCGCTCAGGCCTTGGCAGCATCTGGATCCAGCTGAGAGAGGTGGGGAGAGAGCGTGGAGGAGGGAGGCCTGTTTCATGACACTTGGATGGGGGTGAAACACATTTCCACTTGCATTTCATCAGCGGGGACCAGTCCTGTGACCCCATCTTCATACAGGGAGCTCTGAAACATGCATCCCAGGCTGGGCAGGTGCTTCCTAATGGACGACTGGCTGGTGGGAGACAAGGTGGGCAGATCCGTCCTTTGGTGCATCCGTTCTGGTGAACAACTAGCTGTTTCCACCACAGGTGAAGAACGTCCTCCTGTTCTACAGTTGAGGAGACTGAGGCTCAGGAAAAGTGAAGCCGTGCCCTGAAAGCAGAGACCTGAGTCCTGTGGCATTTGATTCGGAGCTCACACCCCTGCAGGAGTCTGCAAAGGCTTCCAGGGCAGGGGCAGAACTGCAGGGAGGCCTAATAGGGGGAAAGCAAGAAGAGAGAGAGTTACAAAATTTAACTGTGCTAAATCATTACATAGACAAAACAAAGCCTGTAAACCACATCGATTATCCAGGAAAAACCACTTCCCACCCCTCAGAGAGACAGACATTTAGGGTTGATGATGTAAGATGCTGGAGAGGATGTGAGCTCCTGGACTTCCTGTGGAAGGTACGTGTTCAGCAGGGCGGGAATCCTCTAGTTCCATCCACAGGCACTTGGGATGCCCCAGGTTTGCCCCTCCACGCCTCCTCTCCCGCCAGGAGGGAGTCTGCGTGTGTGCCAGGTCTAGGCCTCCACATGAGGCTGCTCACTGCAGTTCAGCTTTCAGCAGGAAACACGGGAACCACGACTTCTGCGCTGCGGTGGTGAAAAAGTAAACTGGATATAATGCACATGTGAATGGAACAACCTGGAGCTATGGGAATCAACATAAGTGAATATCAAAAACACAATAGTGAACGAACAAAGGAAGGGAGCGCCATCTCAGAAAGGAAGCAGGGAGACTTTGGGTTTCCAGTTCCACAGTAAGGAGCGTGAAAGATGCCACTCCATCCTAACACGTTACAAGCTGAACAGACTGTCAAGAAACAACTCTTCTTGGATCCATGAAAGAGAGAGCATGCAGGGCAAGGCAGCGTGTGGTGCCCCAGATTGGAGAGATGGAGCAAACACAGGGACTCACATCAGGCCTGAGCAGAGCCTCGGGAGCAGAACCCACCTGGGGGCACAGTGCTAGGGTCGGGCCTGAGCTGTAATGAATGAGTTCCTGGAGGCTCAGTGGGGACAAGTCTGAGAGTAGCAGACTCCAGTGAACTCAGTACCTGAACAACCCTTACGATACTGTGTGATTTACCTCCAGGATCTTGACCAGATTCCCATGGTAAGTACCCAAGAAGCATTCCCTTAGGCTTCAGCAGGGGGAGGGAAAAGAGACCTTTTGAAAAGTGCGGGAGCACCCTGCTCTTGCTAGCAAGGCCTACGCCCGGGGAAGCCAGTTGTCCTAACTGAGAGGGAGATCACCAGAGCCTCCTGACCCGGGTGAAGGGAAATACCCAGCTCAGGCCACTCAGGCTGCTCTGTCCCATCTAAGTGGGGAGGGAACAACGGAGGCGTGCTTGTGAAGTGAGACACAGGCTCTGGGGAAGCGGACACTTGCTCGCAGGACTATAGGCTGCTCTCCCCCCACCCAGTGCCACACCATCACATCACCCAGGTCCGTACGGAAGTTTCTTGTATTTGGCGCATTGTGTCTGCATATCAAAAAAAAATTATAAGGCATATTCAAAGGCAAAAAAAGCACAATTTGGAGAGACAAAACCCAACACAGTAGGGATTTTAGAATGACCAGACAGTGAATTTAAAACAACTGTGGCCGAGCGCAGTGGCTCACACCTGGAACCCCAGCACTTTGGGAGGCTGAGGCAGGTGGATCATCTGAGGCCGAGAGTTCAAGACCAGCCTGCCCAATATGGTGAAATCCCATCTTTACTAAAAATACAAAAAATAAAAATAAATATCTGGGCGTGGTGATGCACGGCTGTGATCCCAGCTACTCGGGAGGAGTCAGGAGAATCACTCGAACCTGGGAGGTGGAGGTTACACTGAGTCAAGATCACATCATTACACTCCACCCTGGACCACACAGCGAGATGCCATCTCAAAAAATAATGTGTAAATGAATAAATAAATAAACAAAACAACTGTAAACCAAAAATAAAATCTTAAGCCCCCCAACCAACTGGACAGACCCTCTTGGGGCCAAGGGGACCTTAAAGGAACCTGAAAAATGGAATTCCTGACCATGATAGGAAGGGAGGTTGGGAGGTGGGGAGGTCAGGAGGTCAGGCATGTCTCATTATACCCACTCCCTTTTGGAGTTTAGGAACATGACCAGCATTAACTTTAAAGTGGAGAGCAAAAGGCTGACAAAACAGACTCTGTAGCAATAAGAGACCAATTTCCAACTGGACTCTGGTATAGCATCGCATGTCAGACAGCAGGCCCTGAAAGAAATCAAAGTATTTTATCCCGAAATGTAATGTATTTCTTTCATATATTTTGAAATGGCCCTGCAAAGCTGTCGTTTGTGGGGGAAATTTTGCATCTCCAGGGAATCTCCATTAATGCAGCCAGGCCTTCCCAGATTTAGGAGAGATTAACTGAGAGTCTGGCGTCTTTTAAGATCCAAAAAGAGACACTGACCATCTATCCTCTTGGAGGGCTGCCACCGCGGAGGCTTCCTCTACTTAACACAAACCTTGACCTCCATAGCCCCCCTTATCTTAACTCAAGCATTTCTTTCTACTGACATCAAGTCTTTAGACAAAGTTTCACTGTTTTAACCTATTGCCATTTAGAAAACCTTTGGGTTGGGTGCGGTAGCTCACGCCTGTAGTCCCAGCACTTTGGGAGGCCTAGGTGGGCTGATCATGAGGTCAGGAGATCGAGACCATCCTGGCTAACACGATGAAACCCCGTCTCTACTAAAAAATACAAAAAACTAGCCAGGCCTGGTGGCAGGCTCCTGTAGTCCCAGCTACTTGGGAGGCTGAGGCAGGAGAATGGCATAAACCCGGGAGGCGGAGCTTGCAGTGAGAGGTGATCGCGCCACTGCACTCCAGCCTGGGTGACAGAGTGAGACTCCATCTCAAAAAAAAAAAAAAAAAGAAATCTTTGAATCCACCTATGACCTGTAAGCCCTCCCCCACCAAGAGCTTCACGAATCTTCGCCTCTTTAGGCTGAACCAATGTACACCTTTCATGTATTGATTTGTGATTTTGCCTACAATTCTTGGCTCCCTACAATATATAAAACCAATCTGTTACTCGACTGCCTCGGGCACTTCTGAGGACCCCAGGCCAAGGTCACGCCTATCTTGGCTCAGAATCAACCTCTTTAAATATTTTACACAGTTGGGTTTTGTTCCCATCAATACGAGTATGATTAAAATGCTAAGGGCTCTGATGGGTAAAACAGGCAGCACTTAAGAACAGATGGGCAATGTTAGCAGAGAGACAGAAGTCCTAAGAAAGAAAGAAAAAGAAACTGAAGAGATAAAAAATGCAGGGACAGAAATGAGCAGGGCTTATTAGTAGACTGGATGCCGCCGAGGAACGACTGTGTGAACTTGAGGACACATCCACAGGAACCCTGGAAACTGAAAAGGAAAAAGAACAAAGACTGAAAAGAACAGACCATAATATCAAAGGGCTGTGGGACACCCACGAAAGGCATAACAAAGATTAATGAGAATGTCAGAAAGAGAAGAAAGAAAGAAGGAACAGAAGAAATACTGGAAGCAATAGCGTCTGAGAACTTCCACAAATTAATATCAGACACCAATCCATGAAGTGTAGAGATCACCAAGCAGGGTCTGTGACCCCAAGCCTACACCTAGACATGTCATTTTCAAACACAGAAAAACAAGGATTAAAAAAAAGTCCTGAAAAAAGCTAAAGGAAGGGAAAAAAAAAACCAACAACACTTTACCTGTAGAGGAACAAAGATAAGAATTAACTGTCTTCTTCTCAGAAACCAAGTAAGCAAGAAGAGAGTGCAGTGAAATATTTGAAGTATTTAGAGGAAAAAACACTGCAGCACAGAAATCTGTACCCTACAGAATTGCCCTTCAAAAGTGAGGGAGAAATACTTTCTCAGACAAACAAAAATTGAGGGAATTTGTTGACAGTAGACCTGTCTTACAAAAAATATGTTAAAAGATCCTTTAGAGAGAAGGAGAGTAAAAAGGCCAGAATCTCAGATCTGCATAAAAAAACAAAGAGGGCCAGGTGCGGTGGCTCACACCTGTAATCCCAGCACTTTAGGAGGCTGAGGTGAGTGGATCACCTGAGGTCAGGAGTTCGAGACCAGCCTGGCCAACATGGTGAAACCCTGTCTCCACCAAAAATATAAAATTAGCCAGGCATAGTGGTGCATGCTTGTAGTCCCAGCTACTGGGGGAGCTGAGACAGGAGAGTCGCTTGAACCCAGGAGGCTGAGGTTGCAGTAAGCCAAGATCGTGCCACTGCACTCCAGCCTGGGCAACAAGAGCAAAATTCCGTCTCAAGGAAAAAAAAAAAAAAGCACTGAAGAAGGAAGAAGTGAAGGTAAAATAGAAGCTTCAATTTTTCATAAACGTAATTGACCTGATAGGTAAGTGTATTCAAAATAATAACAGCAACAATGCATTTGATCATGCATGTATTTAATGTTATATGTATATTTGCACACACACACTTATGTCTTCTGATATAGCAATGAAATGAATGACAACAATGACACAGGGACTGAGGGGTGATTAGGCTTGTTTGGTTGTTTTAAGGTACTGGCATGGCCGGGCGTGGTGGCTCAAGCCTGTAATCCCAGCACTTTGGGAGGCCGAGACGGGTGGATCATGAGGTCAGGAGATCGAGACCATCCTGGCTAACACGGTGAAACCCCGTCTCTACTAAAAAATACAAATAAAACTAGCCGGGCGAGGTGGCGGCGCCTGTAGTCCCAGCTACTCGGGAGGCTGAGGCAGGAGAATAGCATGAACCCGGGAGGCGGAGCTTGCAGTGAGCTGACATCCGGCCACTGCACTCCAGCCTGGGCGACAGAGCTAGACTCCGTCTCAAAAAAAAAAAAGGTACTGGCATTACCTGTGAAGTGGTGTAGTGTTTGTCAAAAGTAGGCTTAGATTAGTTGTAAATCTATATTGCAAACACTAGAAAAATTACTAAAAAAGGTTAAAAAAAAAAAAGAATGTGACTGATCAGTTAAGAAAGGAGATAAAATGGAATTATATAAAATCTCAATCAAAATCAATTAAAAGGTTAGACAACAGTGGAAGACAAAAATAGGAGCAAGGTATAAAGGCAGCAAATAAGCAATATCAAGTATGGTAGCTATTAATCCAACTATATCAATCATCACTTTGAAAGTCAATGGTCCAAATGCACCCATTAAAAGACAAAGATTATCAGAGTGAATGAAAAAAACAAGACGCAACTACGTGTTATCTATAAGAAACCCACTTTAACTTTAAAGAAACATAGATTAAAAGTACATGGATGGGGGGAATATATGCCATGCTACCACCAATGAAAAGAAAGTAGAAGATGTATTAATGCAGACAGAGCAAGCTAGGAAAGCTACCAGAAATAAACAGGGCATTGTCTAATGATAAAGGTATCAGTTCTCCAAGTATATATAACAATCCTTAACGTGATTAAGAATAGAGTCAAACCAATGAGGCAAAAGCTGATAGAACTGCATGGAAAAATAGGTAAACACACTATTGTGGACTTCAACACCTTCTGTCAGAAATGGACAGCTCCAAGGGCCAGAAAAATCAGTAAAGACATATGTGAACTCAGCAACATCAGCAATAAACTGGACATAACTGACATCTTAACATGTGAGTAAAAAAAGAAAGCTTAAGAGAAATTTAGAAATGTTTAAACAAAATAAAAATGAAAACACAACATACTGAAACTGTGATGCAGTGAAAGCAGTTTTTAGAAGGAAATTCATAGCATTGAATTCTTATATTAGAAAAAGAGAAAGATCTAAAATCAACAATTTAAGTGTCCGACTTAAGAAACTGTAAAGAAGAGCAAGTAAAATCCAAAGTAAGCAGCAGAAAAAAGTGGTTAAAAATTAAAGCTGAGATCAATAAAACTGAAAACAGGAAATGACAGAGAAAATCAGCAAAGCCAAAGTAGAGAGAGGACACAAACTTCTAATACCAGAAAAGAAAGAGAGCTGTCACTACAGATCCTATGGGCATTAAAAGAATGATTTTAAAAATGCTATGAACAACTCTATACCCACAAATTTGAAATCCCGGATAAAATGGACCAAATCCCTGAGAACACAATTTGCCAAAAATCACACAAAAGAAATAAACAATCTGAATAGGCCTATGGCTATTAAAGAGATTGAATCAATACTTAATAACCTTCCAAATCAGAAAGCCCCAGGACCGAATGGGTTTCTTAATGGATTTTACTGAACATTTAAGGACGATATTTTACCAGTTTTCTAGGATCTCTTTTAGAGAATGGAAGCGCAGGGAAACCTTTCCAATGCATTCTGTGAAGGCAGTAACACCTTGGATAGGGTTTGGCTGTGTCTTCACCCAAATTCCATCTTGGATTGTAGCTCCCATAACCCCCACGTGCCGTGGGAGGGACCCGGTGGGAAGTAATGGAATCACGGGGTGGGTTTTCCCCCTGCTGTTCTCGTAATACTGAATAAGTCTTACCGGATCTGATTTTTTTTTTTTTTTTTTGAGAGTCTCGCTCTGTGGCCCAGGCTGGAGTGCAGTGGCCGGATCTCAGCTCACTGCAAGCTCCGCCTCCCGGGTTTACGCCATTCTCCTGCCTCAGTCTCCCGACTAGCTGGGACTACAGGCGCCGCCACCTCGCCCGGCTAGTTTTTTGTATTTTTAGTAGAGACGGGGTTTGACTGTGTTAGCCAGGATGGTCTCGATCTCCTGACCTCGTGATCTGCCCACCTCAGCCTCCCAAAGTGCTGGGATTACAGGTGAGAGCCACCGCGCCCGGTCAAAATCTAATGGTTTTATAAAGGGCAGTTCCCCTGCACACATTCTGTTTTGCCTGCTGCCATGTAAGATGCCTTTGCTCCTCCTTCACCTTCTGCCATGATTATGAGGCCTCCACAGCCACATGGAACTGTGAGTCCATCAAGCTTCTTTTTCTTTATGTTACCCAGTCTCAGATATTTCTTCATAGCAGTATAAAAATGGACTAATACACCCTAATACCAAAACCAGACATTGTAGAAAAGGAAAACTCTACATCAAAATCTCCCATGAACATAAATCCAAAATCCTCCACAAGATATTAGCAAAAGAAACTCAATAATATATAAAAAATTATGTATCATGACCAAGTGGAAATTATCCCAGGTATGCAAGATTGGTTCAACCCTCAAAAATCAGTTAATGTAATCCATCACAGAAACAGGCTAAAAAAGAAAAAAAAGAGATCATATTAATAGCTGCAGAAAAATGCAACAAAATATGACAAAACACAATACTCCTTTATAATAAAACTTTCAGTAAACTGATAACAGAGAAGGACTTCCTCAGCTTGATAATGAATTATCTATGAAAAACCTACAGTTAACATTATATTTAATGGTGAAAAACTTGAAGCTTTCCCACTAACATCAAGAGCAAGGCAAGAATGTCCCTACTCACCACTTCTTTTCAAACACTGGACTGAAAGGCCTAGTTAATGCAGTAAGACAAGAATAAAAAGGTAGACATATTGGGAGGGAAGAGATAAAACTGTGTTTGTTTGCAGATAACCTGATCATCTATGCAGAAAATCTGAAAGCATTGACAAAAAAATCTTGTGAAACTACTGATGATAGCAAGATTGCAAGATACAGGATTAACATACAAAAGTCAATCACTTTCCTACATATCAGCAATAACAAGTGGAATATGAAACTTAAAAATAGTATTATTGGCTGGGCACGGTGGTTCACACCTGTAATCCCAGCACTTTGGGAGGCTGAAGCAGGAGGATAAGGAGGTCAGGAGGTCGAGATCAGCCTGGCCAACCTAGTGAAACCCCATCTCTACTAAAAATACAAAAATTAGCCAGGCATGGTGGTGCATACCTGTAATCCCAGCTACTTGGGAGGCTGAGGCAGAAGAATTGCTTGAACCCAGGAGATGGAGGTTGCAGTGAGCCAAGATCATGCCATTGCACTCCAACTGTAAGTGACAGGGCAAGAGTCTGTTTCAGAAAAAAAACAACATTACAAAAAAAAAAAAAAAAATATAATATTAGCCTACCCCCGTATATATATACTTATCTATGTATATTATTATCTAATGGTTACATCTTAGCACTCATGTAATTTACATTAGCACTCTCAAACAGGAAACACTTAGGTATAAATCTAACAAAATATGTACAAGATATATATATAAAGAAAATTACAAAACTCTGATGAGTGAAATAAAAGAGTTAAATACATGGAGAGATGATCGACAATTATGAGTAAGAAGACTTGATATTGTCAAGAGGTCATTTCTTTCCAACTTGATCCGTAGCTTAAATGCAATCTCAATCAAAATCCCAGAAATTTATTTTTTAGTTATCCACAAAACTGGGTCTAAAGTTGATGTGGAGAGGAAAAGAATCCAGAATAGCTTATACAACACTGAAGAAGAAAATTGGAAGACTGATACTACCCCACTTCAAGACTTATTGTAAAGCCACAGAAATCAAGACCACATGGTATTGGTGAAAAAACAGACAAATGGATCAATGGAATGGAATAGATATTTCAGAAATAGACCTACACAAATATAGTCAACCGATCTTTTACAATTGCTGAAAAGGAGCAAAGGCAATACAATGGTGCACAGATAGTCTTTCCAACAGATGGTGTCAGAACGAGATATCAATATGCAAAAAATGAATCCAGATAGACTTTACACTCTTCCCCAAAACTAGCTTAAAATGAATCATAGACATAAATGAACAATGCAAAACTATAAAACTCCTAAGAGATAACAGGGAGAAAACCTAGGGAGATCTTGGCATGGTGATGGTTTCTTAGATCCATGATCCATGAGAGAAATAATTGATCAGCTGGACCTAGTTAACCTTAAACACTTCTGCTCGATGAAAGAAAATGACAAGAGAAAAAGAAGAGAAGCAACAGACTTGGATAAAATATTTGCTAAAAACACCTATGATAAAGGACTCTAATTCAAAAATATACAAACAAGTCTTAAAATTAAGCAATAAGAAAATGACTTGATTTAAAAACGGGCCAACGATATCAACAGACATCTCACCAAAGATCTATAGATGGCAAATGAGCATATGAAAAGATGCTCCATGCCATATATCATCAGGGAAATGCCAATTCAAACAACAATAAAACACCGATACACACACCGTTAGAATGGCCGGAATCTGGAACATGGACAACCCCAAATGCTGGTGACTGTGGCAACAGGAACTAACACTCATCATTCATGGAAATGCAAAATGGTGCAGCCACCTTGGAAGACAATTTGGGGGTTTCTTACAAAACAAAATATACTCTTACATATGATCTAGCCATGACATTCCTTGGTATTTACCCAAAGGAGATGAAAATCTATGATCACACAAAAATCTGCACACAGATATTTATAGCAGCATTATTAATAGCTGCTAAAACTTGGAAGCAACCAAGATGTCCTTCAGGAGGTGAATAGAGAAATGAACTGTGGTTCATCTATGCTAGGGAGTGCTATTCAGCACTAAAAAGAAGTGAGCTATCAAGTCATGAAAAGACATGGAGGGAGCTTAAATACATGTTGCTAAGTGGAAGAGGGGCATTCCAGAAAGGGCAAAATTATAGAGACAGTAAAAGGATCAGTGGTTATGGGGGGATGGGGAAGGAGGGATGAGCAGGTGCAGCACAGGGGACTTTCATGGCAGGGAAACTACTGTGTGCGATACTTCTGTGGTGGATATGGTCATTAGAGATTTGTCAATACCAAGAGCGGAGCCTAAGGTGGGCCATGGAGTCTGGTTGGCCACAATGTGTTGATGTAGATTCCTCAGGGCTAACAAATGCCCCACTCTGGGAAGGAAGTTTATTATGGGGGGTTGTGCACCTGTGGGAGATGGATATAATTAATTTTTTTCATAAGCCTAAAACTCCTCGAAAGAGTAGTCTTACAAGATAGGAAGAGGTTAATCTCTGCATTTCCCTCCCAAATCATAAAACTAACTGCCCACAGCCCCTAAGCCCTCCATCTAAATATCACGGCCGGAGCTTCTGCTCTTAGCCTACTGAGGGATTATATGAAAAATAAAAAAGAAAGAGAGCGAGACTAACAAATTACCGAATCTCTGCTTTAGAACCTAGGGCAGAAGGCACATGGGGTTCTGAGGCAGAGGGCAGCCAGGCGAGGCTGTCTCCGCCACATGCTCAGGAAGGGAAGCCCGTGGAAGGGTTTAAGCCAAGGACTGAAGGACAAGAAGGGGCTGGCCTGTCCCCCCTCCCCACCTCCACCCGGGCGAGGCATGCTTGTTCTAGGGGGATGGCAGGTTACCTCGAGCAGCTGGAAAGAAACCAAGGGGAGCCCAGCTGGTGAGGCCAGGGGAGGGCCCTGGGCTACAAGATGGGAGACGGTGACCAGGTGGGCCACACAGGATGTTGTGAACCATGGAAAGGGGCTCTTGACTGTGAAGAGAACCAACAAACTATCAATCTCATTTATGTTTTAAGCAAGCCATGGATGCTGCAATGTGAAGGACACAATAAAAGGAGTCAGGCTAGAGTGGGTTTGAGAACCCTGAGAAGTCAGGCTCAGTAGCTCAGAGTGGGTGAGCAGGCCTGGGGTGCAGAGGTGGGGGATCCAGGCGCCGGGGGAGTGAGAACTCAGGGCCTTCTGATGGGTCCATGGCGGAGAGTGAGTCCGGACCCTGAGGAATGCTTCCAGATGATGCATTTTTGAGCAAGACTGAAGCACATTCCCTGTAACTAATTACTGCAAGAGTCATCCTCTCAGGAGCAACCTTCTCTCCCAAATCAGCGGCCTCTAGCAGCATTCTGCAAAGCAGAATCATCAAGGAAACGACTGCTCCTTCAGGGAAAGTACCAGCTCAGGCACAGACGATGTCAGCAACAAACAATTCTGTTCCTTAGATTTCGGAGTCTCCCTGGCAGGAGCATCTCACCCTCATCACTTGAGGCAAGTTTTGGAGAGGGCCCTTGTGATAGGACAGGAGTTTTGTAGAAGGCCCTTGTGATAGGACAGGAGTTTTGGAGAGGGCCCTTGTGATAGGACAGGAGTTTTGTAGAAGGCCCTTGTGATAGGACAGGAGTTTTGGAGAGGGCCCTTGTGATAGGACAGGAGTTTTGTAGAAGGCCCTTGTGATAGGACAGGAGTTTTGGAGAGGGCCCTTGTGATAGGACAGGAGTTTTGGAGAGGGCCCTTGTGATAGGACAGGAGTTTTGTAGAAGACCCTTGTGATAGGACAGGAGTTTTGGAGAGGGCCCTTGTGATAGGACAGGAGTTTTGGAGGGGGCCCTTGTGATAGGACAGCCTGCAGAGCTTGTATATTTAACTCCTTTCAGCCCAGGGAAAGTCAGGTTGGAGGCTCCTCTGTAGGGCACAGGGTTCCCCCACAATCCCAGCAGTTCCTAATCAAGCCCTCTGTTCCGGGCACCCCAAATCCCTTCTTGCTGCATCGACATTAGTTCTGCATTTCTTCCCAGAAGAGGAGGGATCGACTTCAGCTTCCCACGCCCCGAGCAGCCTCCAGCTCTGACCTGCCTCCACGTGGGTGATGAGATGTGTGACCGACCTCCTCAAGGTACTAAAATGCTGGAGAGAGAGCTGGTGATGAGTAAAGATCTCATGAGGCGGTCAACGTTAATGGTGCTAAGTGCACCAAACATTTGAAAAACGTAAACTTTAGATTCCATAAAAGGGTTCGTATCTAAAATACGTAAGGAATTGAAACAACTCAATAGCAAAAAAACAGGTAATCTGATTTAAAAAGATGGCCAAAGAACCTGAATAGAAATTTTGCCAAAGAAGACATACACGTGGCCAGCAGGTCTACGCAAATGTGCTCAGCGTCACTAACTGTCAGGGAAACGCGAATCCAAACCACAGTAGGCATCATGGTACATCTGCTAAGATGCATCTTATCAAAAAGTCAAAGTAGAGCCGGTTCTGGTGAAGGCGGAGAAAGGGCACCCTTCACACTGTGGTGGGAAGGTGAATTGGTCCAGCCATTATGGAAAACAGACTGGAGGTTTCTCAACAAATTAAAAATAGAGCCAGCCCACGAGCCAGCAATCCCATTTCTCGACATATATCCAAAGAAAACAAAACCACTGTCGGGTACAGATATCTGTATTCCCATGTTCATCGCAGGGTTATTCCTGATATCCAGATATGAAAACAGCCTAAGGGGCTGTCACAGAGAAACATTAAATAATTCTTAAAGAAGTAGCTCTGTTCCTGTAGTGAGTGGAAAACCTTTCAGAGTCGCTGTCCTTTAGACTAATTAGCTGTTTCCTACAAACCGCATGAGGGTGATTTAACACAGTACACATGCATCCCAGCAGATCAACTTGATGTAAAATACCAAAACGTAAAATTTAAATTAAAATCATGGTATGAGTCATATATCTGATTAAAAGATAAATGGATAGACCTTATAAACATCAAAAGGCAGCTTTAAACACTCCTAATGGACAGTACGAAGAATGAGTTACATGGAACTCTTCAACTTTCTTTTTTTGCTCAGTCATTCATGCATTCAGTCAGATTATAGTAGCAGTCTCTGTGATGGCTAAAATAGGTCTCAGTGAGAAGCATGAAGCATAGTTAGAGGTGAAGCTGAGGCTGCTGATTGTTAAGGGGAGCTTCTGAGGAGTCGCATCATGGCTCTGTAAGTGACTCCATCATTAGCACAAAACCACTAGACACGGTTTGTTCTACTCATTGGTGTTCATCCATCGTGAGTAGGAGCAGGTTCCTGTGAGAGGCAAGGAGCAGGTGCGACAGAAGAAACAGACAACAACCAGAAGCAAGAAGTGATGGGGTAGGGAGAAGAGTGGGGATGGAGGAGAAGAGAGAGAGTCAGAGAGAGAAAGAGAGAGAGAGAGATGGAGAGAGAAAGAGAGAGGGAGAGAAAGACAGAGACAGAGGAAGAGAGAGAGACAGAGAGAGAGGCAGAGAGAGTGAGAAAGGGAGAGAGACAGAGGGAGAGAAAGGCAGAGACNGCTGTTTCCTACAAACCGCATGAGGGTGATTTAACACAGTACACATGCATCCCAGCAGATCAACTTGATGTAAAATACCAAAACGTAAAATTTAAATTAAAATCATGGTATGAGTCATATATCTGATTAAAAGATAAATGGATAGACCTTATAAACATCAAAAGGCAGCTTTAAACACTCCTAATGGACAGTACGAAGAATGAGTTACATGGAACTCTTCAACTTTCTTTTTTTGCTCAGTCATTCATGCATTCAGTCAGATTATAGTAGCAGTCTCTGTGATGGCTAAAATAGGTCTCAGTGAGAAGCATGAAGCATAGTTAGAGGTGAAGCTGAGGCTGCTGATTGTTAAGGGGGAGCTTCTGAGGAGTCGCATCATGGCTCTGTAAGTGACTCCATCATTAGCACAAAACCACTAGACACGGTTTGTTCTACTCATTGGTGTTCATCCATCGTGAGTAGGAGCAGGTTCCTGTGAGAGGCAAGGAGCAGGTGCGACAGAAGAAACAGACAACAACCAGAAGCAAGAAGTGATGGGGGTAGGGAGAAGAGTGGGGATGGAGGAGAAGAGAGAGAGTCAGAGAGAGAAAGAGAGAGAGAGAGATGGAGAGAGAAAGAGAGAGGGAGAGAAAGACAGAGACAGAGGAAGAGAGAGAGACAGAGAGAGAGGCAGAGAGAGTGAGAAAGGGAGAGAGACAGAGGGAGAGAAAGGCAGAGACAGAGGAAAAGAGAGAGAGACAGAGAATGAAACAGTGTGAGAGAGAGACAGAGTGAGAGATGGAGAGAGACACAGGGAGAGAAAGGCAGAGACAAAGGAAGAGAGAGAGAGACAGAGATAATGACAGAGAATGAGAGAGGGAGCGAGAGACAGAGAGCTGAGACATGGTGCCACTGGACATAAGAACTCTAAAGCTGGTGTCACCATGCAGAGACAGGGTGCCTGAGGACACATCCACGATGTCATGAATGCAATAACATTCCCATGACAAAGTCTTGCAGCCATCAAGAAAAAGTAAAATAAGCTCAGGAGAGTTCAACCCATAATCCCCAAATGTGGGATTACTACTAGAAAGACAGGATTTTCTAGCTACCCAGGATTAAAGCAGTGCTGCTTCACACCTGCATTAAATACAGCAAGGAAGGGAGGGGCACACTCAGATGGAGACTCACAATAAAGATGGTTTTGAGATAGAAGCAGAGAGAAATATCTGGATTCACTTTCACAGAAGAAAAGAGAAGTGTTCTCATGAGTAAGAGCTGAGTGATTCTGAAATATTTCATGGAGTTGAATTTTACCGATGAATAATTTTCATATTGGATATCTTGAGTTAATGGGACTTCAGAGTTGGCTGTGGATATAAAGACCCCTGTGTCAGGCCTCCTCTTTTTGCATCAGCAGAGGCAGCCTCAGGAAGATGGAGGAGTGTGCACCCCTCCACAGGGCTGGCTCAGAGCTGAGAGGGAAACAGACCAGCTGTCTTGATACCCAGCCAGGGAAATGGACTCAGAACTGGACATGCGTGAGACAAGGGTCCCCTGGCGTGGCAGAGGGAGGAGGCTCCAAGCCTGCTGCCCCTGAAGCAATCACGAACTGGAGAAGTGACTGAAACAACCACTCCAGTGCCCTGGCTGTGGACCAAAGCCTTCTACCGGGCTGAGGTGCGCTTATTCATGACCAATGGCCAGGCTCTGGCTAAGGGCACTGGGGCTCTGAGGCATTCCTGCTCCGGGTGACTCCTGCCTGCTCCCAGCATCCCTGCCCCACTCTGGTGGTTGTCCAACAGGCCAGGGCAGCTGTGAATTGCTGACAGCTGTGCTGTTGAAGGGGCTGGCTGGACACTGTCTGAAACTGACACTGTCTGAAATCGGCAGCCATCCTGGTGGTCAGTGTGCAAGTGTGGCAGGCTGTTCCATTAGTCTGAAATGTCTGGCCTGGGTGGGAGCAGTGACAGACTAGCCGAACATTTAACCAGGAGATACAAGAAAGGGTCCCAGGGATGTGCCTGTCCCAGCAGCCCTGCCTGCTAGCAGCCGCATGCAGGACAGCGGAGACAGAAACAGGCTCTGTAGATAGCAAAAGTGGAGCAGGTTCAAAAGCTCCCTGAACTTGGAATGCATCCCTGAGCCCACACACATCCATCCGCAGTGGGTGAGGCTTGACTGGGGCACAGTATTTGAGCACAAATTCTGACCAATCATTAGTTGACCACTAAGCTATGCAGATGCAGGGGTGGCCCCAGGAAGCTAAGCTGAGAAATAAATAACACCAATAAAACCCCACACAAGACGAGCGAGTTCAGCGAGTTCTCACTGAGTGCACGCTCGGGGACAACACAGGTCCCAGAGCTGGTCCAGGCAACACACTCAACCAACAGCAACAACTGCCCTCCTGGGGGAAGCCAGGAGCCAGAGGTGCCGCCACGTGCGACCTCACAGATCTGGTGTTACCCTGATACCAAAGCTAGATAAAGCCATCACAAGAACAGAGGATGACAGGCCAGTACTCCTCACAACACAGATGCAAAAATCCTTCACAAAATGTTTGCAAGCTGAATCTTGCAACATATAAAAGGGACTGGTGACCAGGCAGGCTTCGGGCAGGCTTCATCCCAAGAGTACAAGGTTGGTTTAACAACTAAAAATCAACTAAGGAGGTAAATCATATTAATGAATGAAGGGTAGGCAAAACACATGTGATTATCTCAGTAGGTGCAGAAAAAAGCATTTGACAAATCTATCATTCATTCAGGACTAAGGACTCTCAACAAGCCAGGAATGGAAGGGAATTTACTTACATTGATAAAGCTCATTTACCAAAACTTCCCATATAACATCATAATTAATGCTGAAAGACTGATTGAGGGACAAGCCAAGGATGCCCACTTTTGCCATTGCTCTTCAGCGAAGCACTGGAGGTTCTAGACAGCATGGTCACACAACAGTAAAACTAAAGGCATCAAGATTGGAAAAGAAGTGAAGCAGTCTTTGTTTGAAGATGACATTGTCCTCTATAAAGAAGATATTAAAGAATTCAGAAGGCCGGGCGCAGTGGTTCACACCTGTAATCCCTGCACTTTTGGAGGCTGAGGCGAGCAGATCACAAGGTCAGCAGATCAAGACCAACCTGGCTAACACAGTGAAGCCCTGTCTCTACTGAAAATATAAAAAAATTAGCCGGGCGTGGTGGCGGGCACCTGTAGTCCCAGCTACTGGGGAGGCTGAGGCAGGAGAATGACGTGAACCCAGGAGGCGGAGCTTGCTGTGAGCCGAGATCGCACCACTGCACTCCAGCCTGGGCGACAGAGCAAGACTCCATCTCAAAATAAACAAACAAACAAACAAATAAATAAGAATTCAGAAAAAAACCTACTGGGATAATAAACAAGTTTAGAAATGTTGCACAACAAAAAACCAATATAAAAACAAATTGCATTTCTATATACGAGCAATGAACAATCTGAAAATAAAATTGGGAAAACGATTCCATTCACAAGAGCACTGAAGGAATAAAATGTTTAGAAGTGAATCTAACAAAGAACATATAAGACTTGTACATGGAAAACCACAACATATTGCTGACAGAAATTAAAGAAGAACTAAATAAAGACATTCTGTGTTTATGGTGAGAAGACAACATCGAGATGGCAGTTCTCTCTAAATCAGTCTATACAGTCAAGGCAATTCCTATCAAACTTTTAAAATAGAAACTGACAAGCTAATCCTAAAATATATAAGAAAATGCAAAGAGCATAAAATAACCAAAATAATTTTGAAAAGAACAACCTTGGAAGACTTACTCTACCTTATATGGAAATTACCGTAAAGTTTTAGTGAATAAGACAGCATATAGTGGAGTAAATAGAGGCATAGAGATCCATGGAATAGAATTGTGAGTTTAGATGTAAAACCTTATATATTTGATCCAGAGATTTTCAAGAGAGGTGCAAATGCAAGTCAGTGAGGGAAAGACAGTCTTTTCGACAAATAATACTAGAACAATTATACAAACACATGCAAAATATATATGTTCTTATTGCACACCACTCACAAAAATTAACTCAAACTGGATTATAAGCTTAATGTAAGCGATTAAACTAGAAATTCTAGAAGAAAATATGGGATAAGTTTATAATCATGGGTTAAGCAAGGAGTTTTAGGCACAAAATAGAGACATGATTCATGAAAGAAAATGGATAATTTAGACCTCATCAAAATTAAAAAGTTATGTGCTTTAAAAGACATCATTAAGAAAAGGAAACAACACAGCATAGACTCAGAGAATATACTTTTAAATTACATTTTTTGTAAACAGCTTGCATCTAAAATACGTAAAGAACTCTTACAACTCGATGAGACAAACACCTGAATTTTAAAAATGGGTAAAAGCTCTGAATTGCCATGTCACCTAAGAAAACATGCCAATGGCTGAAAAGCACCTGAAAAGGTGCACAATGCTGTTAGTCGTGAGGGAAATGCAAATTAAATTTGCATTTGTAAATTTAAATTGTAATGAGACACGCCTGCAAACCTACAAGACCGGTTACGATGAAAAATACAGGCAGTACAGTGCTGTCACGAGTGAGGAGAAGTGGGTCCCCGTGCATTCCTGGTGAGAATGTGAAATGGTATAGTCCCTTTGTACACTCGTCGGGCAGTTTGTTAGAAAGTTGAACATGTGCTTATAATATAACCCAGTTGATTCACCCGCTAGAACCTCCCCAAGAGAAAGGCATACCTATGTCCACACAAAAACTTGTACATAAATGTGCACACCAGCATCATTCATAATTTCTAAAACTGGAAATGATATAAATGTTCATAACTTGGTAACATAAATAAAATGAGGGATAGTCCTACAATGGGATACTGTTTAGCAAGAGAAAGGAATGAACTGCTAATATATACTAAACCTCAAACAGGTCACACTCTCATACATTGTGGATGGGAGTGCAAAATGAAGACGGAAAGTCAGACGCAAAAGGCTACATAGCGTGATTCCACTTCTAGGACATATCCGGGGTGTCACGTGTATAATTTACAAGACTGAAAAGAAAGCTAAGAGGTTTTCCGGGGCTGGGTTTTGGGATCCATGACTGACTGGAAATAGGTATGAGGGACCTTCCAGGAATGCTGGAAATGTCCTAAAACCGGCTTGTGGAGATGGTTGGACAAGTCTGTGGATTTACTAAAAATCACTGCACTGCCCACTTTTCAAGGTAATGCAGATTATGCTTCAGTAAAGCTATTCATATTTGGACAGCATCAGGGTTAATATTTGGACATTAATATTTGGACAGAGGGGACCCGCAGCTCTGTGGCACTGCGATAGCCCATCTCTGGGTGGCATTCTGTGGTCTAAGCAGAGTCTTAGCAGCTTCTCGGGGCTCCATCATCTCCTATTTGCCCTTTCTCCTTTTTCCTGGCACAAGTCACATGGTTCCCGTTATCTGAGGACAGCACTTCCTGACTTTCAGGAGGCCCTGCCTAAGCCACCTGCCTCCCTGGTCAGCGTCCACCAAGGCTTCCGTCACTGTCCTCTCTGGCATGAGAGAACGAGGCCCCCAGCTTTGCTGCAAACGCTCTCATTGGCTTGTCTTTTCCGTCTTCTGTATCTGCCGTCCACTTTCATCTTCCACTGGTTCTCTCAGGAAGTGCTGCCAATGTTTCCTGTTATGAAACACACAACACTATTTCCACACACTGCAGTGGACACAGGAGGCATCTCTTGGCTGCAAGTGACCAGCCAGGGCACCGGTGCCCCCATGTCCCACTGGTCTGGCCCATCTAACTCCAGGAAGTCACGACTACAGCTGCAGCATACACCCACAGGGGTGTCCTCCAGGATCTCCCTCTGTCTGACAAGTGACTTGGAGACAAAAGGGCAACTTCTCAAGGGACATGGACTCCCCTTAGTGTTAGAGTGAACTCACTTTGTGAGTCAGACAGCATTACAGACAGGATTCAATTGTCCATGTTCCGTCTTTAACTAGAAACTCTAAGACGCTATGAAAGAAGCAGTTACAAGAGGAGTTGAAATGTCAGCACAGCCCATCATGAGCTGTTCTGGGAGATGCTCTTGAGAAACACTTGCTATTTCCGAAAGGCAATGAGTCTGTTCCTGCCTTGGGGAATACGCTCCAAGCACGTACCTGGAGAGCCGCATGTATTAATGCAGGCATCAGGGCCGCAATACCCCCAGTGCATTCAGCTTACGTAGTTCCCAGGGCCCATATGAAACTCGCCGTGCACCCTTATCATGAGAATCACTGCTGAGAGTTGTCTGGGCACACTGAAAGCTTTCAAACAGGGGAATGACATATTTTTTGGTTTGTTTTTAAATATCAAAAACATTAAGACTAAGACTTCGCAGGAGCTAAAATTCCTCACCTGGATTCCCCTGGGATTGCTCTTGGCTGCTTTTGTATTTAAATTGAATCTTCAAACATTGCAATTATTGGCTTTCCCCTTCAAATTTAATACATTTCGTAAAAGCGGCCTTTCTGGAATACAGATTCAGAGGAGATGGATTTTCAAAGCCCCAGATTCAGCTAAGTCTAGACAGTGTGATATTTTGACAGAAAAACATTAACATGCAGTTATACATTCTGAGAGTTTGGTCATTTTTCTTTCTTAAGCACATTTTAAAGAAAGTCATCTGTCTAGGAGAGCTTGGAAGCCAGCCCTCCGTGGTGCAGCAGATTGGAGTCGATGGGATGTCTGTCTGTCCATGCAGCAGCCGTGCTTTGGTGGGCCTGACCCCCGGAGACCTGCTCTGGGCACAGCTGAAGATGCTGGACCACAGAGCACAACAGCGGCGTCAGAGATAGTTAATTTCACACCCTTCACTTCTGAGTCCCCCGCTGCCGCACAGGCATTGATTGGCAGTTCTTGCACTGATATACTCCTCTTCAGGTCCAGCCCTCTGAGACTATTAACCTCCCAGCACCTGAGCACATCTGAGTTCCATTTAGTGATGCTTTCCAGTATGTTCGCTTTGAAATGCTCCTGTCAGGCATGAGATAAATGTGCTGCTGCAACATTGATCCAATTGCCTGAAATAGTGGCCACTTTCACCATGGAGGGTCACGTTTCACAAAGGCAGCCTAGTCAGCAGCATGATTACATCATTTTTATATTCAGAATAACTGGGTGAGGTTAATCACCTCCACATCTCCACATGTGAGTAAGAAAAACAATTCGAATACAACATTTTGCCAGAACTGTTTAAGATGAACAACTGAATATATACAAATTATGTCCTGATTTAGGAAAGCTTAACATTCAGAGATGTAAACTCACAATTAGAAACAGTTGTGCTTTGCTTCATCTAAAAATTCTTGGGCTTAATTAGGACACTATCCAGCAGAAATAGCCCTAGTGGAACAAAGTATCAGTTTAGAAAATCTGTCTGGTGCGGTGACTCACGCCTGTAATCCCAACACTTTGGCTCACGCCTGTAATCCCAGCACTTTGGGAGGCTGAGGCGGGCAGATCATGAGGCCAGGAGTTCCAGACCAGTCTGGCCAACATGGTGAAACCCCGTCTCTATTACAAATATAAAACATTAGCTGGGCGTGGTGGTGTGCATCTGTAATCCCAGCTACTGGAGAGGCTGAGGCAGGAAAATCGCTTGAATCTGGGAGGCGGAGGTTTCAGTGAGCCGAGATCACGCCACTGCACTCCAGCCTGGGTGACAGAGCAAAAAAAAAAAAAAAAAAAAAAAAGAAAAAAAGAAAGAAAGAAAGAAAGAAAATTTTAACTCTTTGACAGCCTTGAGGCTGGAAATGACACTAGCATACAGGGAACCCTTTGAAAGAGAGAGAGAGAGAAAGCTGATCTGAAGTTACAAATACACTTTGCAGATATCAGGGCTGCACAGGCCACACCTGATGCCTTGGCCCCTCCATGGGGTAAAACAAGAGTCCGTGTAGTCACTGGACCACAGCTGTCACCACAAGCATCCATTCTCTCCCATGAAGAACTGCAGTGGAGATGACCTCTGGGGCTTCACCCCTGGAAACTCCTGGTCCCCTGTCTCTATCCTGAGCCCTCTCCAACCTCCGTACAACTGCAGGATTGTCAACTGCTTCCCGCAGGGCAGTTAAAATGGGAGAGTCAGCTCCTGGTTTCATAACAGCTCCTGGTTTCAGAACAGAGTCCTCATCACTCTCCATCTCAGTCATCTGTACAGGCATTTTATCAAGAAGCATGCGACTTTTACTGCCAAGAGTTTGTTTTAGTGAAATTAATTGAACCCAATTATAATCTGAAGTACAATGTTTAGCCACAGCTTACATTTGTGCTGTTGCTTGCAATAGAGACATTTATACTGAGACAGAATGGCCAGCTCGGGCTTTTTGACAGTTGGTTAAAGATTTTAGAATAAGCAACTTCCACATCAGCGAAAGCATGTTAAAAGCCAGACAATTATGATAATGGGATGCATATTCATATTCCAGTTTGCCACACAGAAATGAACCAAAAAAGGCTTTTTTTTTTTTTTTTTTATTTAAAGCCAAGAACAAGTACAGGTGTTTAAATCAAAGTAAAAAGTACTCCAGGAACCATCTGTACCAGGGGGAAAAGCAGTAATGGGTACTGGGGCTTCAGATGATTAAAGATTCTCAGCATATGGGGAGCGACCAGTTACTGAGGGACTGGCTCTGCCAGCAGCTGCCACATGGTGCAAATTACAGAGGCAGGTGAGGCTGGGGAGGTGAGCATGGGCTGTGCTGTTCCTGATGCCCTCAAGGAATCTGGGCCAGGCGCAGTGGCTCACACTTGTAATCCCAGCATTTTGGGAGGCTGAGGCAAGAGGAGTTTGCAAGAGGAGCTGAGGCAAGAGGAGCCCAGGAGTTTGAGACCAGACTGGACAACACAGTGAAAACTCCTCTCTACAAAAAAGTTTTAAAAATTAGCTGGGAGGGGTGCCAGACCCCTGTGGTCCCAGCTACTTGGGAGGCTGAGGCAGGAGGATCACTTGAGGCTGGGAGGTCAAACCTGCCGTGAGCTATGATCAAGCCACTGCACTCCAGCCTGGGCAACAGAGACCTGACTCAATAATAATAATAATTAAAAAATCTGAAGAAAGACCATTTTGACTATAAACCAAACACCACAATGAGGACTTCAAACTTTTAATCCCAACAGCGCTCTCTGGAGGTGGATGTGGGTACTACAGTCTGCGCGGACGGGCGTTCCGGTTGAGGCCGTGGGGGGAGAAGCGCCAGCAGGTTGGCACAGCTCTTCAGGGACAGGCGGGGCTTGCCTGCAGCCGGGCGCAGGGTCGCTCTGAGCTTCTGGGCTGTCAGGGTCCAGTGAGTCTGGCACATGCATCTCAGAACTAGGGACAAGTCTTCACCTGCCACGGCCCACTTGGATTGAGCTCTGCCATCCATGCCATCTTAACTCCTCACAAAGCACGATGCCAGGCTTGGGAGCCTGGGGGCTGAAGAGCTGATGCCCCTAAGGGCAGACCCGGCTGTGGCGGGTGGAACTCCAGGCAGGGAGGAGCACAGTGTGGTGAGCACCCCAGGCCGGGCAGGCGGCGCTTGTCAGGGTTGTGCATTTAGGAGACACAGCATTGCCTGGGAGGGGAGAGTGATTGGCAGCTGGAGGTCATGTACGAGCTGGCAGCTCCAGGGGGTCCCGGGGCACAGGGCATGGGGCGGAGCAGGAAGCCGGCAGTCTGTGGAGCGTCCCGACGCTTCCCTCCACCCGGGAGCCTGCGCAGCACAGGGAGAGACAGCAAACCTGTGCTCCATCCTCCGGCCATCCGTGGCTGCTTCTTCCCAGGGCATTGGAGTGCCAGCGGGACCCAGAGCTTACAATGGCAGCTGGTTCAGAGGCCAGAGGGGCCGGGAAGGAGCGCCACTGCAGAGTTCAGAACCTGTCCCTGCTCTGGGCCTCCCCTTGGGGCCCAGGCCACTGCAGCCCCGCCTTGCAGGGCCCTGTGGAAGTAACGACATCTGCGGGGAAGGCTGAGCAGGGCTCCCAGCTAAGCGGTCAGTCCGGCAACTTTCGCGTTGTCAGGGCCTGGCTGCAGCTGCGGCTGCTCCGACTGCATGCCCTCCCCTCAGCGCCATCCACCTCCCGCCTCTCCGTGCGTCCAGAGCAGGCCCTTCACAAGACTCTGCATCACGCGATGGCGCCAGGTCACCCGGCTTTACTCTGCGATCTACGTGTGAGTTCTGGAACTGGCCCCACCCTGCAGATGTGATGGGGCCGTCCTTTTCCTCACTCTGGACTAGCTAATGTGTTCTCACAGGGACACCAGCCTGCCTCTCCTAAATGTGGGAGGCCCTCTGTGCTCACAGCTCTGCATCCTTCAGCTTCCCCGTTAGGAACAGGAGACACATACCTGCACCTGGACACCTGCACCTGGACACCTGGACGCCTGGACACCTGGATGCCTGGACACCTGGACACCTGGACGCTGCCGGACACGGTTTGGCTGTGTCCCCACCCAGAATCTCATCTTGAATTGTACTCCCTGTAATCTGCATAATGCCCAGGTGTCAAGGGAGACGCCAGTTGGAGGTGATTGGATCATGGGGGCGGTTTCCCCCAAGCTGTTCTCCTGATAGTGAGTTCTCGGGAGATCTGATAGTTTTCTAAGTGTTTGGTAGTTCCTCCTGCTTAATTCTCCTTCCTGCTGCCTTGCCTTCCCTTCAGCTTCCATCATGATTTTAAGTTTCCTGAGGCCTCCCCAGCCATGCCTCCAATGCAGCCTGCGGAATTGTGAGTTAATTAAATCTCTTTCCTTTATGAATTACTCAGTCTTGGGCAGTTCTTCATAACAGTGTGAAAATGGACTCACACTGTCTCAGGATGGCATCCAGGCAGCAGGGACATTGAGGCCTCATTTGGCTCCAGGAGGACCCAGAAACTTCCTTGTTTTGCCATGGCTGAAGGCACCTGTCCCACCTACAGGGCTCAGTGGGGGAGCTCACCCCAAACTTGGAAAATAACGTAATGTGGTTGGCACAATTTCCCAAGAGAAGAGACACTGGAATGATAGCGTCTTAAGAAGTGAGAATACAAACGTACACAGCATGGTGTTTCTAAAAAACGACTGAAGGGCTTTTCTTTTCTCCTTTTTTAAATGCATGAGTTTTTCCTTGGTGATCGCAAGGCACCTCTGTCTTGAGTTGCACTGAGGGGTAGCGGAATTAGGGTTTTTTCCAGGAAGAATGTAAAGAAAGCACAGTGTTAATGCACAGCTTCAGATATTCACAATAAAATTGTGCAATTAGACAACATGCTTGAAAGCCATGAATTGCCGGATACAGCAAGGATTTTCTAATGTTTGTTCTGAATTTACAGGGTGGGAGGCAGGGTCCAGGCTTGCTTGGTGCAGGCCCCAGGATTCCTCCCATGCCTGGTGTGGGCATTCTCTCTACTCTTGATTCCTGTCCTCCTCCAGGAGGAAGTCAATGGAAACCTGCGTCTCTGGATGGGGTCGGATTAAGAGAAGGAGCCCGTGGGTGGGGGGTGGAGGCACTGAGGTGGGGCCTCACTAGAGGAGGGAGAGGTGCATCCTATCAGCGGGGCCTCCTCTTGGGCCTCTGGGCAGCCCACAGCTGCAGAACTGGTCACACAGGGAGCAGAGAGCTTGCCCATCTGTGCCTTCCTCAGCTCCTGGTCACTGAAAACTGCCTGGAGAAGTGGCCAGCCTTTTGTGGGACCTGCTGCTGGAGTGGGAGTGAGGAGGCCCCAAAGCAGAGGCATTGGTGGAGGGTCCCTTGGGTGGCGGGCTTTCAGCATTGTCTCTGGCTGAGATAGTTGAAGGAGCCACATCATAAATGAAGGATCTCTGGGCACGGGGGAGCCCTCCCCCAGTAGTGCTGTGAGGTTAGGAAGGCCCTGAGCCCCAGACACCCAGATGCTACTTTGAGAGGAGCAGGCTGAGGGTGGGGCTAGGACCCAAAATGCCTACATCGCCTGGAGAGACACGTCCATCCTTGCCTTGGACAGCTTTACCCTGACTGAGTTAAATAAGATCAATACTTGTGCCCCATTTCTCCAGCAGGAGATTTTGAGGAAGGCCAGCCCAGCTGTGTACCCATCTTCCAGATTCTAGAAGAACCGAAGCCAAATGCCCTATTTTAGGCGTTAGTCCTTCAGGCACTCAAGCACTTCCAGTGACTTTTATCTCCCCCGGGGAAAGGATATAAATAACAAATTATAACTGTATTAGTCTTAGTGTTAGTCTTAAGGAGATTCCACCAAGACACGCCCTTTAGTTTTTTTGTTGTTGTTGTCATTTATTTTTGAGTTAGGGTTTCGCTCTGTCACCCAGGCTGGAGTACAGTGGCGTAATCATAGCTCACTGTAGCTATGACCTCCTGGGCTCACGTGATTCTCCCACCTTAACCTCCTGAGTAGCTGGGACCACAGGCATGCCCCGTCACACCTGGCTAATTAAAAAACATTTTTTAGAGATGGAGTCTCACTATGTTCTCCAGGCTGGTCTCAAACTGCTAGACTCAAGTGATCCTCCACCTCGACTTCCCAAAGTGCTGGGATTGCAGGCATGAGCCACTACAACTGGCCTTGCCCTTCTCTTTCTCTCCTTCCTTCCTTCCTTCCTTCCTTCCTTCCTTCCTTCCTTCCTTTCTTTCTTTCTTTCTTTCTTTCTTTCTTTCTTTCTTTCTTTCTTTCTTTCTTTCTTTCTTTCTTTTGATGAAGTCTTGCTCTGTTGCCCAGGCTGAAATGCAGTAGAGCTATCTCGGCTCACTGCAAATTCCGCTTCCTGTGTTCAAGCAATTCTTCTGCCTCAGCCTCCTGATTAGCTGGGATTACAGCTGCCCACCACGACATCTGGCTAATTTTTTTGTATTTTTAATAGATTTAGGGTTTCACCGTGTTGGCCAGACTGATCTTGAACTCCTGACCTCAGGTGATCTACCTGCCTCAGCCTCCAAAAGTGCTGTGATTACAGGCATGAGCCACCGTGCCCGGCCCACTTTTCTTATATAAATTTTACATTGATGTGATGGAGTGTGTGTGCACATGTGTGCACGTGAGCATGTGTGTGCCTGTGTATGTGCGCATGTGCACATTCCCATGTTACACCTGAATGGCTGGGTGGGGCTTCTTATCCACTGAACCACCTCCAATGAGAGAAGGGGTGCGGCTGGCTCTCATGACTGCCAGTCATTTCTGACTTTGGGGAGCACCCTGAAGGCTACAGGCTGATGCCTGGTTTTGGACAACATTGCCTGTGTCCTGCAGGACACAGTCCCCAGGGGAGGACTGAGCTGCTCACACGTTTGCTGAAGTAACTCCCACCAGCTAAAGGCTCAAGTGCCAGTGCTCGCGTGGGATCTGCCTGTTGGGATTGTTGTTTTGGGTAGAGATTAATCAAGCCTGGTGTTCAGACTTCCCTCGGTGTTGCTGATTTTAGAAGAGTCTGGTGATATCTTGCCTGATTTTATCATGACCTTAAAACAATCTCGAAGAAACTGTGTTTTCTCTGCAAACAGAAAAAGCAGGAGGAGAGCTTGGGGCCTCATTCTACGGCTTTTTTAAAAAATTTATTTTTTAATCAAGTCTCGCTGTGTCATCCAGGCAGCTGGAGTGTAATGGTGCAATCTCAGCTCACTGCAACCTCCACCTCCTGGGTTCAAGGAATTCTCCTGCCTCAGCCTCCCAAGTAGCTGGGATTATAGGTGCCTACCGCCACACCCGGCTAATTTTTTTGTATTTTTAGTAGAGATGGGGCTTCACCATGTTGGACAGGCTGGTCTCAAATTCCTGACCTCAGGTGATCTCCCAAAGTGTTGGGAGGCCACTGTGCCTGTCCCATTCTCTGGCATTTTAAGATCATTTGAGATTCTTAGGAAACAGATTTTTGTGTTTCAAAGACCAGCAAAATTTCAAATAAAATTTGAGAAACAGCAGGATGTATGGTGTTGCTAACTTTTATTTTCCTAAGAAGGAGCAAGCATTGAAGAAGAAGTGGACAGCCACACGCTCCTATGACTCCCCCGAGACCTGCAGACCCCACAGAGCAGAAGTGACATGGGCTAGGAATAGGAAACAGCTCTCCAGATGAATTAAACCCAGCATGAAAACAACAACAGAAACAATTGAATCACCATCTTATCCTTATCTTTCTGTTCTGGAGACAAGAATCCCACCAGGGACCCCCGGCAGGATGTCCCATAGCACTCCCTCCCCACAACCAGGCCAAGGGTGTGTTCGGTGTCCCAGAGTGCCCGCAGCATCCCTCTACCCTGAAGACCACTCTCACTGGATGTGCTCTGCAGCCAGGGGCATGCAGAAGGCTTGGTGGACACGGCGGGGAGGGGACAGAGGGGCCCGAGGAGGGGCCCAAATCCTCAGCGATCCCAGAGCAGAGAACATGGCAAAGCCCAACACCCAAAACCATGGGAAGCCCGGCAACCAGCCAAAGTCCAGGGAGCAAGGCTGCTGCTGTGCCAGGCGTGGACTCGCCATGCCCTGCGGGGCACCCCTGGGATGAGAGTGGCCTGCCTTGTGGAAAGCCCCCAAGAGTCCCTGAGTGTTCCACACCTTCCCCAGGGACTCGCAGTGACCAGGTCTCAGCTATTCACGGGGAGTTTTACCTTTGGGTTACAATAATCTTGTGCTTTGTCTCCTTCTCCCCCCACCCCCCTCCTCCCCCTCTTCCTCCTCCTCCCCCTTCCTCCTCCTT
>NW_016806237.1:1659138-1692250 GCF_001698545.2 Rhinopithecus bieti | reverse complement strand
TCCCCTCCTCCTCCCTCTCCTCCCCCTCCTCCTTCTTTTTATGTTGTTGTTGTTCGTTTTGTTTTGTTTTGAGATGGAGTCTCGCTCTGTCACCCAAGCTGTATTGCAGTGGCGCGATCTTGGCTCACTGCAACCTCTGCCTCCCAGGTTCAAGCGATTCTCCTGCCTCAGCCTTCCGAGTAGCTGGGACTACAGGTGCCCGCCACCACGCCCGGCTAATATTTGGTAGAGACAGGGTTTCACCATGTTGGCCAGGATGGTCTTGATCTCTCGACCTCGTGATCGGCCTGCCTCAGCCTCCCAAGTGCTGGGATTACAGGCGTGAGCCACTGTGTCCAGCTCCCTTTTCAGTTTTATATCTGGACAGGCAAGGAAAAAAGGGCTGAGAGCCTGTTGGAACCCTCTGCACGGGAGGCGCACATCAGAATCTCCATGGCCTCTTGGGCAAAGTGACACCGGGGCTGGCCCTCCCGAGGATCTGGCCTGTTTCTTGAAATCAGGGTTGGTGACTCCAGAAGGACAAGTACACGTGTCAACTGGAATGTGTTTCTGTGGGACGCCTTGTGTGTGCTTCTGCAACACCGTGCTGTGGGTTTGGAGGGTCACCCAACAGCAGCGTTGGTGTGAGCAGGCTCCTCCGGTGTGTGTTACAGCCGTCTGGGTTTTCCGCACGTGTCTGCAAGCTGTATTATGTCTGCGTTTTCACTTCCACTTTAATTTTAGGAAAGTGTCATATCGCAGAGAATTTAGAAATATAGACGTATGAGGAATGTGGAGTTTTCCCTACATCGTGTTTCATGTTAAAAAATAGAAATTTTAACAATTAGCTGAATTCTTAATGTTGCATTTAGCTAACACATTTCTTTCAAGAATCTCAAAACTCAATGCCAGTATTTAAATATAGGTTTTTTTTTTTTTAAAAAAAATCACTTAGTAAAGTGTGAATGCATGTTACAGAGGCTCGTGCCGTTCTCTTCCTTTGTGTGGTGATAACACCTTTCTGCCGTCATTATTTCTGTGGAACATGGCTTGCTGTTTGGGCTGTGAGAAAAGAGGCTGAATGGCATTTTGGAGAGGCAGCTGAAGTTCATGCAGCAACTCAAGTCATCGGTGAGATTTCCCAGAAAGAAAGCACTTTGTGCTATTGACTGAAGGACTGACTGATTCCTTGATCTTGACATGAGGTTTACGTGTCTAAGCTGCGAGGCTCAGTCAACAGTAGAGGCCAAGACCCTTTGGAATTAGAATGGGTCCTTTATATAATTTACTTTTGTGAAGACACAGGCCAGCCCAGCAGATCCATAAGCAGCTTTTCCCTAGAACGCAAAACTCACTAGCGTATTCTAGAAATTCAATATAAATGATCAATAGTAACATACTTCTTTTAACAGCTATAATTATGTAACTTTATATTCTAAATTATATGCGCTGACAATGAAAAATCATATCAAATGCAGAGCGGTTTATGCCTGAGGGTTGGAACTTTTTTCCTTTCCTCCCTGACTGACCACAGTGTCCTCAATGCTAAAATAGGGCTTACCGAGGTAGCTGCTTAAAACTATCCGCAGAATGTTGGATGATGCCTGCCTTCTGCGGCAGCTGTCAGTCCACACTCGACGACTGAGTCACCAGCTCTGGAAAGCAGATGCCTCTTACTAACAACTTCTAGCATCATGGACAACAACCTGACACTTGGGAGCTTGGGGCCTATTTGTCCACGTCTTCCTACAAATTTGGTGACTACCAAACACATTGATTATATTTGAGTCTCTATCTGGAAATTTGTTAGTTCTTTTTCCTTTTTCTTTCTTGCTTTCTTTCTTTTTTTCTTTTTCTTTTTCTTTGTTTGTTTGTTTGTTTCTTCTGAGATGGAGTCTCACACTCTCGTCCAGGCTGGAGTGCAGTGGCGCAATCTCAGCTCACTGCTATCTCCGCCTCCCAGGTTCAAACAATTCTCCTGCCTCAGCCTTCCTGGTAGCTGGGATTACAGGTGCCCGCCACCCTGCCTGGCTATTTTTTTGTATTTTTAGTAGAGATGGGGTTTTACCATGTTGGTCAGGCTGGTCTTGAACTCCTGACTTTAAGTGATCCACCTGCCTCAGCCTCCCAAAGTGTTGGGATTACAGGTGTGACCCACCGCTCCAGTTAATCCTTTTTCTTATTAAATTGCAACGTCATGAAGATGAAAGGGGTGGAGGCACGTTCTGCATACGGCATTCCAGAGTTTCCTTTAGAATTTCTGCAAAACCCCAGGAAGAGTCCAGGCGTCAGCCCATCCAAATTTCCTATGAGTAACGGGAGGCTCGGGTTTACTGGAGAGAGAGAGAGGCCTAGAACTGGTGAAAGTTACATGATCTCATAAGGCTGGGCAGATTTTAACTCCAACAGTGATTGGGGTGTCACGTTGCCTCCCTGTAACGTGCCAGCACCACACACACACGCACGTGCACGCACACACTGAATTCTTAACACCTTACCCAAAACTCCCTTCCATCTTTCTATCATGCTATCTATCTTGATAATTTTCTGATCTCACTTACACAGCCTGAATCCCCAAATGTGCTTTGCCAGCTGGCATGGCATTATTGAGCCATCCATCATGATGGTGACATTGCCACTAACTAACTAGCAGCAGTTGCAGATGGTGCCAGTGCGTTCTCGGAGACCCGGGCCAAGCAAATTATATCACACTCGGTTTTTTCATGGTCTTTCCTTATTTGGTTTTGAAAATGACAGGATATCAACCAGTGTATTCTCTAATTCCAAAGGCTCATAAGGTCAGGAGGGTTCATCTTCTCATTAAAGATGAATGGCATTGACATTTGAACAGATCACTTCCAATCAGTCCTCGGGACTCCACGCAGGTGAATATTAAAAATCTGTTCCGTACGCTGCAGTCCGGCCACACCTGTCTGGATGTGTGATTTAAGGAGGGAAACTGCCCTTATGCATTGCTTCCTCCTTTGCTGACACTAATACAGGAAGTCCCTTTTTCTGTCCTAACCTCTTAAGGCAGCTGCCAGGAGCCAGGGTTGAGGTGGTCAAGGTTCTAGTGAAGGTTTTCATGGAGATATGGAGAAGATCCCCCATGTGCTCAGCCCTCCCTGGAAAGCCTGCTGGCCTTCCCCTCTCCCCACCCCCTGTTGTCTGCTAGACCATCTTACCAACCAAAACCTGTAGCTCCAGGGGGCACCTGCCCACCTACATAGAACACCCCCAACATCTCCCTGGGCATTGAGCCTCACCTGTGTTGGCGATTATTCATTCTCCTTAGTGACATTTGTCGAACAATATAGTATCAGTTGGTTTCAAGAACCAAAACCGACTTTAATTGCAGCCCCAAAGGATGCTGAAAGAAGTTCCCATTTCATCTTGGGAGCGATACACCTGGTTCCCTTCTCCAGTGCTCAGATTCCAGTTTCAAAAGCTCTGTCTGCTCTGCTCTGTGTCTGTCTGTGCAGTAGTCCTGTAGCTGCTGTGACCGTGGAGAAATTAAACAACGTGAAAAAGGGAGCCCAGACATTCCACTGTGGTTGGCTAGTCACACAGATGCCTCAAAGCCCAGGCCCTGTGGATTCTCCACACTCTGCAGCGGTGAGAAAACTGACGCTAAGGTGGCTGTTTCCCCAGTTTCCTGAATGTACAGCCTGTCACCTTTCCCAGGAGCCTGACTCCTCCAGGCAGCCCGCTGTCCTGGAACTTCAACTGTGCTGGTTCCATTGTAGCAGTGGAATCCTCTGTTTCAACCTAGTAAAGACTCCCTGTGCAGCACTCAAGTTTGACACTTTCATGGGAAGGCGCTTCCATTCTGAGTTGTAAAAGTTCTCAAAAGAGAGATTTCACCTACAACCCCATTCCAGCTCTGCACACACCCAGCCTCAGGTCCTGGCTTCCAGCCTGTGCTCTGCTGGCACCGCATCCTGAGTTCCTGGGTCATCAGCCACAGTGCGTCCCTCCTTCAACACAGGCTCCACAAACATGTGTCATATGATTCTATGTGCTCACCTGAGTGCGAGTCTCCATCTCACCACTGTGTACCCACCTGAGTGCAGGTCTCCATCTCACCCCTGTGTGCTCACCTGAGTGCAGGTCTCCATCTCACCCCTGTGTATCCACCTGAGTGCAGGTCTCCATCTCACCCCTGTGTGCTCTATCACAGCCTCTATCAGAGCCCCTTGTGCTCCCCCGTGTGCAGGTGGCTCTTGAGGCTCAGTCCCTTATGGGTGTTTGTTGAGTGAAGGACACAGCCCTCCTGTGGTTTGGCTGTTGCCCTCCACACTGATGCTCTGCTGGGCGAGGCAGTCATGGGCCCTGGGTCTTCTTTCTGCTGCTGCCAGCCTCCTAGGTGGATGAGTGTACGGTGAGTATGCCTGACAGCAGCACCTGAAGCCCAGCGTGAGAATGACCCTGGACAACAGGTGCACCTGAGTGCGGTTCAGCGTTCTGAGTTAAGGAACCCAGGAGTAGCCAACCTGAAGATTTGTTCCTTACCTATGAGGAACATTTGAGCCCCCACCATGTCCCGTGGGTTGCAGACTGTACTGTGGATGGAGACCCTTTGTTTGGGCTAAATGAAGGCTGCTGGGTGGAGGTTGTTTGGGGAGGGTGCTGAGTGATCGCGGTTCTCCTGCCCAGCCCGCTGGACTCTCTCCCCTATCTGTGTTCCCCAGTGAAACCCCATGTCTCCTTTGCTGGCCCTGGGTCTATTCTCCAGTCTCGTGAGCCTGGTGCCATCCCTACTGGAGTTGATAGGGTCACATGAGTCTCTCACTTTTCCATTCTAGAGAACTGTGGCATGCATTCAAAAGGTGTAGGGAGATGTGGCCCATGCCACCAGGAGTCCACGGCATGGTGTGAAGGTCAGAGCTTCTTCAAAGAGGGAGGAGGACATGGAGGAGGAGACGGAGGAAAAAGAGGAAGAGGAACTGTCCATGGCAGGACATGGTGTGGTCACAGCCTTGCCTCAGGCACCTGCCTGGCTGCTGTGGGATGAGCGTTTGGCCATCTGGGCCCTGCAGGCTCCACCCTATAGCCCCATCCTCCAGCCTCCAAGGAGAAATTCAGTAACAACATGGTGGGGACACAAGGTTTCAAAAGTGCTTGTGGAAGAGGTGGCCCCATCCCACCTGAAGAATGGGGAGAATCAGGACACTGGTCCCAGGTGGTGGGCGTGGGCAGGTCCGCAGCTGGAGGCAGGAATCTGTGGCTGCAGCCACACTCCCCACCTTTGCTGGTGGAAAGTAGTGTGGACCCTCCACGGGACAGATGGGAGGTGGAGGCAGAGAGGGAGGGGGCGATGGAGTCAGGTGATGGAGAGAGGAAGCAGGGAAGGGAGAGGCTGAGGGAATGCGTTTTGTGCATGTGGAAATCAGGTTCATGCTGGCATCCATGTGGAGGTGTCTAACAAGCTGGACAGCTCTCCTAGGAAGGCAGCAAAGCCTGAAAGATTTTCTTTTGCAGTTGTAATAAAAAAAGAACGATAGTTGAGTGCATAAGCTTGAGTTATAAGAAAAGAGCTTTAACTGCATGGAAAATGCACTTCTGTGGGCTCATTTATCCTTTGACTTTTCCTAGCCATTATTCAGGCAGCACTGAATGAGGGCTCAGTGGGCACCAGGCATGGTGCAAAGTGACGAGGATGTAGAGTTTGGTCTTCAGGACCTGCCCCCGAACACATGAGGGTCTTGAAGGCCAAACAAAGATGTAAAGAGCCCAGAGTAAGCACAGGATGGAGATGAGGCTCCCTTAGAGGTGAGAACCAGGCTGGAGACCCTGGGAGGGACAGAAGCATCTCAGTGTTTAAGCACCAACAGGTGAGCTGCCCAGCTGTGCAGGGATGACTCCCTGATGGCTAGTGAGATTGAAAATGAAACAGGGAAGGAAATACAAAGTCACTTAAACTCGAGTTCTTAATTGTAAGTGTCTTCTTGCACATGCAGCTATCTTTTGCATTTTTAACTTGTTTTTCTGATTGCTTGATTTCTTTTATGTGGACATGTGTGTGTGAGTGTGAGAGCAAGAGATTGACTGATTTGGGATGCATCCTCCAGTACACAAGGGAAGCCTGGCCCAGGCGTGGGGAGCCTCTCCGGGTGGGCTAGGCCCCGCTTTCTGAGAGCCCTGTCCCTCGGAGCATGGCTTCTACTGGAGAGGCCAGCTCGGGCTCTGCTCTGGGACTTCTGTTTAAAAATGCAAACCACACAGAATCCATTACCTAAAACCTTCCACTTTGCATTAAAAAGTATAATTAAGTATTTTAATGAGTTTGTGTGGAGATGCAGGTGAGTGTCATTAGCGCATCTCCAGTCTGCAGCTGGAACTTTTAAACGACAGTTTCCTTCTTCTGCACTGGGTCTGATCAACTATAGACATTGAATTATTTCCAATTTAAAGTTGAACGTCAAATAATAAAATCAGCTATGTTTGTTTTTAATCTGAGGAATTACAGCCTGAAGTTTCGGATCAGACTCAAGCTCTGATCATTCGCGATGGGAGTCACAGGCTTTGCAGGAGAGTGAAGAAATGCACGTGGCAAGGCAGACCAACCAGGACGGACGGGGCCGAGGCCGCTCCAGTGACGTTATTTGACATAACGTTGTGTTTATACCTATAATCGGTAAAGAATTCAAAAATCACTTCTGGGGAAGGGAGATGGATGGAGGCAGAGGGAAACACTTTATGATACGGAGCCCTGACACTTTACGCCTTAGCATCTCATACCCCAGCAGGACCATCTTCAGCCGGACGTGTGGGGACCACACCACCAGCAGGGACAGGGCTCTCAGAAAGCGGGACCTAGCCCACCCGGAGAGGCTCCCCACGCCTGGGCCAGGCTTCCCTTGTGTACTGGAGGATGCATCCCAAATCAGTCAATCTCTCGCTCTCACACTCACACACACATGTCCACATAAAAGAAATCAAGCAATCAGAAAAACAAGTTAAAAATGCAAAAGATAGCTGCATGTGCAAGAAGACACTTACAATTAAGAACTCGAGTTTAAGTGACTTTGTATTTCCTTCCCTGTTTCATTTTCAATCTCACTAGCCATCAGGGAGTCATCCCTGCACAGCTGGGCAGCTCACCTGTTGGTGCTTAAACACTGAGATGCTTCTGTCCCTCCCAGGGTCTCCAGCCTGGTTCTCACCTCTAAGGGAGCCTCATCTCCATCCTGTGCTTACTCTGGGCTCTTTACATCTTTGTTTGGCCTTCAAGACCCTCATGTGTTCGGGGGCAGGTCCTGAAGACCAAACTCTACATCCTCGTCACTTTGCACCATGCCTGGTGCCCACTGAGCCCTCATTCAGTGCTGCCTGAATAATGGCTAGGAAAAGTCAAAGGATAAATGAGCCCACAGAAGTGCATTTTCCATGCAGTTAAAGCTCTTTTCTTATAACTCAAGCTTATGCACTCAACTATCGTTCTTTTTTTATTACAACTGCAAAAGAAAATCTTTCAGACTTTGCTTCCTTCCTAGGAGAGCTGCCCAGCTTGTTAGACACCTCCACGTGGATGCCAGCATGAACCTGATTTCCACATGCACAAAACGCATTCCCTCAGCCTCTCCCTTCCCTGCTTCCTCTCTCCATCACCTGACTCCATCGCCCCCTCCCTCTCTGCCTCCACCTCCCATCTGTCCCGTGGAGGGTCCACACTACTTTCCACCAGCAAAGGTGGGGAGTGTGGCTGCAGCCACAGATTCCTGCCTCCAGCTGCAGAGGGTTTAGCCAAGGGCAGGCATCAGCGGGCAATGGAGCGAGAGGAGGGGAGAGCTGGCCTTCTTCCCTCTCTCCTTTTCCCCTTCCTTTCTTCCTCCTTCCTTCCCTCCCTCTCTCGCTCTTTTTCTTTCCTTTTCTCTCCTTCCTTCCCTTCCTCCTTACTCCTTCCTTCCACCTTCCTTCTAGCTGGGTTAGTGTGGGTGACTCAGCTCCCATCCCAAAGGCTGTAGTGCCTTAGGTGATCCTCTTCTGGCAGTGCCCAGGACAGGAGAAACCCGGAAAGATCCAAGGGGCACATCCCATTGTTGCTGACCAGGAGATGCTGGGTAGACAGGAACAGGGAGCAGGTGGTGTCTGCAGCATGGCAGAGTGCCTGGGTGAGGGCACATGGCAGGGCAGTGAGGGTGAGAAGGACTGGATGCATAATCTTGGGGGCCTGGTTCAAAATGACAACGTGGGGTCTCCCATTCAAACATGGCTGAGGCTTTCCTGATGATGCACAGAGCATTAGGTCAGTGGCGGGCATCCTGAGCTCGGGGCCCTGCCCCACTGTGAGGGTCACGCCTGCATGGGGCCGGCCCTGTGGGCAGAATCAACAGCTACTCACCAGCAAGGTGTAGGCGTCGGGGGTGAGCAGAAGCGCCTGGCCTGGGGCGGAGGGGGCGTCTGGGTCAGGCTCAGGACCCTCCCTCTTCCCTCTCTGCTGACCGGTGACAACCACTTCAGAAGCGGCTGTGCCCCTGGGGACACCCTCACAGATTCCCAGACCTGCTCCTTCACGCGGCATTGCCTCACAACCAGGAGCCTGGGCTTCCCGGCTACCTTCCTCAGCGATGGGGCCCGCGCTGGCGGCTGGGCTGGAGCCGGCTCCTCGGTGACCTGACTCGCTGGCTCTCGGGTCATGTTCAGCTCCAGCCCCCGACTGCCACCTGTGCCCTGCCCGCGGGGGCCTACAAGGTGCAGCTGTTTGGGTTGAGTTGGGGGGGCAAAACACGGTTCCCAGCTCAAGCTCCGTAATTCCCACTCAGCTTACGTCTACGGCGGACTCTGAAAGCAATTGTACATGAACTGTCACTTTTCCATTTTGAAATGTATTGCATTTTAAGCTGCCTTTTGATTAAAATATCTAGTTAGCATTTCCACTGGTGGCAAAGTCGTAGATCAAGAGGGTTGCAGCATATTTCTAACGTCGTCAGAAAACCTACTGGATGACTCAAATAGCTCCGATGATAAAGGCAAGAGTTTTGTCTTCTTATAGAGCAGCATAAAAAATGAGACCGCTTGCCCGCTGCTCCCATAAATACGCCATGATCCTAAAGGCATCAAGGGCTTTGCAAGGTTTCTGATCGTGGCCATTGGTTTAGGACTTGTTTTCTGATATTGCTGGGGCTGGGCTCTGTGTGACCACGGTGAACACTGGTTTAGGACTTTCTGATATTGCTGGGGCTGGGCTCTGTGTGACCATGGTCAACACTCAGCTCTTTCTCTCCGATGGTATGTTTCCCATGTTTTGATTTTTTAAAACCTGTTTTAAGCTGTAATTTGGGGTCAGACATGTAAGAAAGGGAGGCATCTAAAGGAGATGCAGTGCCCAGGTGAGGAGGCCCTGGCAAGTGTCCCAGGCATGACTCCATACCTGCGGGGCCCTCAGCTGCACCCAGCCGCTTTCCCGGTGGGAGGGAGCCTTTCCCTTCTGGAAGGCGCTGTCCACCACACGGGCCTGAGAGGACCCTGGAGAAGCCTCCTCCCCAACCCGGACATGGCCACTGCACTGGCCGGGGAAGCTGTGTCCACCACCAACAGGAAAAGGGCCTCAACTTCAGGGCCTTCTAACAAATGCTTAGTAAAATCTAAATTTAGAGGTATTATGTTGTTGAAGGGCCCTTATTTTGACTCTCATTAAACACAAATTTAAATGTCAACCATGGGAAGAGCCTTTTTCCAGAGTCTGCTTCCATCCCTGTGAGAGCCCCACGAGGCTGACTTTGCTGCCCTGAGTGGGCCGTGGAGGTTGCCAGGATTCCTAGCTGGGAAGCCCGTGTTCTTTCACCAATGGAAACCCAAGGACGCTGCTCCTAGGAGGAAGCTGGAAGCAGGTGGGGGCAGAGCAGGCTCTGCTGGGGCGCTGGAACCTGAGCTGGGGGCACTGGGGGCAGAGAGCACAGGTGGAGGAAAACGCTGGGGCCAGATGCTGGACCCGGACAAGAAGCTCAGGCTGCAGAGGAGGCCACCAGCCACTCCCACACCAAGGAAAGACCTGAGCTTGTTGCCCTTTCAAACGCCTAAAAGTCTGACAGCAAGATGAGCCTCAGGGAGTTGTCCACAAATATAAATAAGTCAGGGAGGCTTGTGAAAGTGACATTGGGACCGGTGCTGCTGCCCAGCCCATGTCACCAGCAGGGAGTTCCTGCCGGGAAATGCACCAGGCCTGGGGACCGGCAGGGCCTCCAGGAATGTGTGCTCAGTCTATGCATTAATGAATGAGTAAAAGGTTGGGCATTCTGATGAACGAATAAAAGGATAGAGGAATGAGTGAAAAAATAATAAAAAGAAAGTGAATAAAAGGCTGTTTATTAATAGAGCATAAATGAATGCAAAAAAGGAAGAAGGCAGGAAGGGAGAGAAATAGGAAGGGAGGTTGGAGGGAGAAGGGAAGAGAGGAGGGAAGGAAGAGAGGAAGAAAGGAAGGGAGAGAAAGAGGGAGGATGGAGGAGGGAAGAGAGAAAGGAAGAAAGGGAGGGAGGGAGGAAGGAAGGAAGGAGGAGAGAAGGAAGGAAAGGAAGAAGAAAGGAAAGGAAAAGGAGGAGAGAACAGGGCCAAGGAGCGCTTTCCGGCCCCGCTCTGAGGACACTTGGCAGCCCTGGGGGGACTGCCTCCAGCCTCCAGCCTCCAGCCTCCAGCCTCTCTCTAGGGGCACTGGTGCCTGCAGCAGCACCCTGCCTGTGATCCCGACGAGATCAACCTGCACTAGTGCTCTGCAGAGCGCCTTGTCCTTGGGCAAAGGCCGGAGCAGTCTCTTCTCCGAGTCTTGCCTGAGAAGCCAGGCTGTCCTCATTTCCTTGGTTCTTTGTAGCAAGAGAGGGTCCAGCCGTGGACAAGCACCAAGTCTCAGCCTCCTCCTTGCCCAACAACTGGCCCAGGCATTCATTTCCATGGCCCCTGGGGAAGATTCCGGCAGGGCTGAGCGGTGCAGGTGGGATGCCTCACCCAACAACGTATGGTTTTGGCTCCATGCTCCCTACTGAGCAGAATTCAAGCATGTTCCTAGGAGCAGATTCACTGCAAACGTTGCTTATTAGCCTGGCACAGGCAGCTCTGCCCGTGGGCAGCTGGCCAGGCTCATCTCAGCAGAGTGCGGGGGGGCTCCAAGCAGGCTTCCATCAGGCCCCGCAGGGCAGGGAACTTGGACCCCCAACAGCAGCCTCTCTGCCTTTGAAAGGCAGCGCTTGCTGGCAGGACAAGCTCCTTCTCTCTGAAGGACTAGGGAACCACAGAAGTTTGTCAGCAGAACAATGACCAAGGCTGTCCTTTTCTCTGAGCAAAAACTGAGGCTTGGGAGGCAAGAGACTTGTCCAAAGCCGGAGATCAAAAGGGCAGAGTCTCCAAGCCATTGCTGGGCTTAGGAATCAGGGTGCAGGTTCACTTGGCCAGCGTGGTCTTCTGAGGCTACCTCACCTCTAACGGGAACAGGCATGACTGCACCCCCCTGCAATCCAGGAGGCACAGTTGTAAGCAGAGGCGGCAACAGGCAGGGCAGAGGGTGGCCACTCAGGTGCATCGCTGCCTGGGGAGTGGCCCAGGGAAGAGCCCAGGCAGAGTGAGTCAGAGGCAGAGGTCTCACCCGCAGACACCGTGTTCCAACCTTCACTCATCTTCCAGCTCCACCTCACTTGCATGGGCCTCTTGTATTGTAATTGAAAACTATAGACTTTGATCTATTTAATGGTTTGCATTCTCGTTTGTTGTAAGCAAATATTTGCATTCCAAACACAAAAAACAATACAGAGTTTCTCAGCTCATTGGAAATGAAATTTCGAGGTTTTTGTCCTGAAGTTTCTCTTGTGGTCCAGCATGCTAGTCAGGCATGTCGATGTTTCATGGGATTCCACCTTCCTTGGGTGGAGAGAGGCTCGTGGGGTTCTGCCCTCACCAGACCTGCTGGTTTTCTTGCCGCTGGCAGGAATGACTTGGCCACAGCAGTCTGCATTTCACCGGAGGAGCCTGGGTGCACTCTGCTGCGGTGTGACCAGCCGGACTACGGCAGGTGTCTGGGGGGAACCGCCGCTTCGAGGCTCTGGAGGAGCCCCTGACACTGTGGCCGGGGACAAAAGGGAGTCACGGAACATGCTCCCGCTCCCCACTTTTCTTCATTTTGGCAAAACGTGTGCAGTCTGGTGAAACAGCTCCAGGGGTCTGGGGCCTGTTCAGTGGGTGGTTGTAATAATTTTCTGTTTTCTGTGTGATTGACACCTGACAACTAGGGGAGGGATGGGCTGGGCTTGGGCTAGGATGTGGGGGATGGGGCCCCAGCAGGCACACGGACTGGGCTGTGGGCAGTGAGTGGAGGGTGTTGGGGGTGGGAGGAGACCCCCCCTCGCCTTGCCTCTTCCTTCTCATTCACTGACTTTCCAAATCCTTGGTCATTCCTCCTCAGAAATTTCCAAATTTATGTAATTTTTAGCCTGGGGTTTGATGAAGATACCTCTAATACCAAAAAATTATGACGATTCAGTGTTCTGCAAAATTTCTCTTTGCAATGGAAATAAATCAAATACTTAGCAGCAGGTCTTTGATGACAGGTGTCTCTGGGGTCTCCCGACTGGCACTGATGTGTGGTCAAACAGGTAAGTGCTCCTTCCTCCACCCCTCAGAGCTTCCTCCTCTTCCTCACTCACACTTTCAAGATCAACATACTTAGTCTGATGGCAAGCCTTAAAAATGGAAAGTTTGGTGGCATTTCAGCCAAGATTCTTTTCACTGGGGTTGCCTCAAACATTAATCAGTCTTCTATTATAAATGGCTCGGCTGGAGAGCAGAGTTGGATGGATTTCAAAGACTTCTCTCTCTAACAAGCATGCACCGATAGTTTCCTAAAACTAAAAGGATCGTACATGGCAGAGGAGGAAAAAATCATTAGAGTCATTAATGACTGTGGCTTTGCTCTAAAGGCTGCTTAGATGCTGGAGCCCAGTTAGCATTCCTCTGGCAGGCTGGGGAAGCGATTCCCTTCTTTTATTCATGAGCCAGTTTCTCATTAGCTGCTCGGTATAGATCCCAGAGACTTGGGCAAGATCCTGGCCTCAGAGGACTGCTGGCCATCCAGAGCTGAGGCAGGGCCCTCTGCTTTGATTTTTGATTTTTAAAATAGAGGTTTTAGTCCATGCTTTGTTCTCTTGCTAGCAGATGCATGGGCTTTTGAGGAACCGGCAGTTTCTGGAAGAAACCCAGAACTAATAGCATTTTGTTGTTGTTGATGAAGACACAATTACTCAGCAGCCCCAGGGTCCCCTGCCAGGCTTCAGTCTCAGATCGGCTACCCCTGTCCTGAGCCCACAGTTCCAAGGCCGAGGAATCTTCTGCTGGGTTAGTGTCAGGTTGTCCTGGCCTATACGTCAGGGAGTTAGTGGAGGCCAGACCCCAGACAGATCTTCGCCTCCCTGGGAGGGCCGGCACCAATGACCTGCACAGCTTCAGAGCCGTTTTCCCAGACTACACACGTTTTACCAAAATGAAAAAAAGTAGGGAGCGGAAGCATGCTCAGTGGCTCCCTTTAATCCCCGGCCAGTGTGTCAGGGGCTCCTCCAGAGCCTCGAAGCGGCGGTTCTCCCCACACACCTGCCGTCATCGGGCTGGTCACACCGCAGCAGAGTGCACCCAGGCTCCTCCGGTGAAATGCAGGCTGCTCTGGCCAAGTCGTTCCTGCTCTGCCCTCTAACTAGAGAGTCTAACAAAACAGACAACACAACCAAACAACACCAGCAACTTAAACCATGGTGGTTAGTCCAGTTCCCAGTTTTAGGATACATTTGTGGTTTGCTTTGTCAAAGAGACAGACTAAAGACACTTAAAAAGCTTATATTTATGGAGAAATCTTAGACTTGCAAAGAGATCCCTTGTCACATCTTTATGAGAGTTGCAATGTTGGAAAAAGATGCGGTGGGCGGATTTGCTTCTTCCACGTCGCCTTCTGCTGGGCCTGGCTGTGGACATGTGTCTGTCCAGGCCCTCGGGGCTTCTCCTGGTTCTAGGGTTGTGGAGACTCAAGGACAGTTTCAGGTGTGGGGGTGCTGTTCCCAGCCCGCACGCTGGCCCTCACGGCGTGAGCTCATTCGTCTTTGCGTATGGTGTGTTCAAGATATTTTAATAAGGCCTGCCACTTTCTCTTTTCTTACTAGAAAACCTGCTTTTTAACCATCTCCTTGAAATCCCTTGTAATACATATGGAATTACAAACTAAAGTCAGACAGTTCAAAATGAAATAGGTGCACAATGGTTGAGACTTACTTAAAGCTGGTGTTGGTAATTAGGTTGACAGGATCACTGCAGCGTCTTCAAACAGGCAGTGCACACGCACGTGCACATATGTATACATATGTTACTTTTACTGATGTATGCACAAATTTTTTACTGTGACTAATGTTAAATAAGCTGTTATTTCATATTGTTCCCACATTTATACAATTTATGACTGCCCCAACCTAAATAGAAGGTTTATTGGTTCGAATCTGCCCACTGCTAATTCTGCACACATCTGAGATTTTCCTTCCACGGTCAGCACATTTCAGAGTTCTTACAAGTTCACCAGGAAACACCCCCTCCCCAGCGCCCACTCTGCATGAGGGCTGCCATTTTCACAATGGGCTTTTCCTTCCTTTTTTGGTCAATGACCCCTGGCTTCAGAGCCCTTTCTCTAAGACGGCAGCAGAGAGGGGACCTGGGGCGCCATACACAGGGCTCACATGGCCCTCATTCGCCTAGCTCATGGTCTTCCTGAAAATGCCCCCTCTCAAAGAAAGATCATACTGACTCCAGCTCCCACTGGAGGAGCCAGACACCTGCTGTCCAGACTGTTGGGACAAGAGTGTTCCAGGCAGCCAGGGGGTCCTGGGGGCGTTGATCCCCATCAAGGGCCGAGGACGCTTTGAGATTCAGCAAGAGGCCCACCTAGTAAGTCCAAAGCCTTTCGGAGCTTTGGGTTCTCAGACGCTGACAGGGACAGCCACGCCATGTGATTGCTTCGGGGTCCAGAGAGGAGGTGATTGACCTCAACTGGGCGAGCTTATGGGCTCTGTTATCTGAAACTGGGGCATGGCTGAGCAGCTGGGCGGGCTGACCTGCAGAGCCCGGACCATTCTTCATATCTTGCTTCTAGGCATTTGGGTTGGGACAAAATGGTGCACAGTCTGTTCCCTTAGATTTTTGTCAGTTCTCATCTTTCTGCCTTGAAAATAGAGCTTACGCTTTTTCAAAATCTTGTGAAATTGTACAAAACTAACTTGGTTCCCGCAGAGGCTTCCCTCTGTGCTGCCACATAGCAGGTTACCGTCAGTTACCGGAAGACTTGACCTCTCTGGACCTCCGTTCTCCCAGACGACAATTCAGGGCACTGGCAACTCTCCCTGGAAGCTGAGGACACAGCCCAGCTCATGCCTGATGCTTGCTCAGGACTCCAGAACTCCGAGTTTTGTGTTACGTAACTGTAAGAAACCAGGCTAAGGTTGTGGATGACAGGGCATTTCTCTTGTTTTAGAGGAGGATACAATTTATTCCCTCAGTAGGTGTCTGTTAAGCACCTGCTCCAGGGCAGGGACTAGAGAGAGAGAATGTGTGAGACAAGCCCCAGCCCTGTTCATGCAGCTTCAGGCTGCAGCTCCTCAACTGCCTGATTCCAACAGGCAGCCCAGACCAGCCTTGGCGGCTGCTGCAATTGTCTGTCCTCATTACGTCCCCACACACCTGCCTGTGTGCCTGTCATCCCCACTAATTAATCCCCACCTGCTCAGTCTCCTCTCATTGCAATCTCTGTCGGTGCTGAGGTTTCTGGAGCATCTTCAAAGGGTGGAGGCTCCAGCGGGGACCCTACCCCCGTTCAGCAAGGGGCTTATGATTCCCGCAGCTGAGCAGGGGTCTTCAGGACCAGAAGTAAAGTGAGTCACACTGTTCTAAGCCCTAGACATCTCACCCCTGGTGTGCAGGCTTTTCTGGAGTGATACGCTTCAACATTCTTGGCTTTTAATGCGATTGGGTAATTTTTGATAATCAATATCCTGTGTATTCAAGTAGACAGAGCCACACACAAGTGCTTAGTTTGATAATGTCATCCAGTAACAGAAATGTTTTCCTTTTCACAACACTTTTACATCTTTATCTCATTTTAATAGATTTATTTAAACAACGATAGCACTTTGGCAAATATTATTCTCCTATTGTATTGTATTGTATTTGTTTTCTTGAGACAGAGTCTCGCTCTTTCATCCAGGCTGGAGTGCAGGGTGCAGTCACAGCTCGCTGCAGCCTCAGCCTCCCGCACTCAACGGGTCTGCTCATCCAGGCTGGAGTGCAGCGGCACAGTCACAGCTCGCTGCAGCCTCAGCCTCCCGCACTCAACGGGTCTGCTCATCCAGGCTGGAGTGCAGCGGCGCAGTCACAGCTCGCTGCAGCCTCAGCCTCCCGCACTCGACGGGTCTGCTCCCCTTAGCCTCCTGAGTAGTTGGGATGAGAGGTGTGCACCACCACACCCAGTTTTTTAAATAATTTTTTGGAGAGACAAAATCTCCCTATGTTGCCCAGGCTGGTCTCAAGTTCCTGGGCTCAAGCAATCCTCCTGCCTCAGCCTCCCAAAGCGTTGGCATCACAGGCATGAGCCATGGTGCCCGGCCTCTCTCTCGTTTTAGATGTGAGCTGAAACCAGGAGAATGACTCTCTCTACCCCAGATTCCAGGTCCTGACAGTCAAGACTAATGCCCAAGTCACAAGATTTTCGATTCTTATGGAGACAAACGGACTGCCTGTTTTGAACCTTTCCTGGCTCTGCGGTGCTGGGAAACAGCTCTTATCCACATCAGGAAGTCTTCTCTGCAACCAGGTGGGCTCTAGCTCCTCCTCAGCCTCTGTGTGGGTGACCCTCATGCCTTTCCAGACACGTTCCTTGGACCCAGGGGCATCCCCCAGGCATCCCCCACACAGGATGTGGCCCTTGTCTTTTGCAGGGTCCCTGACCCCCAGAGACCACCCTGTGAGCACTCTCAGCTCCCAGCCTGGCAGCCCTCTCCCCTCTGCACTCTCAGGATGGGGTCTCCCTTGGCCACATGGCCTTGGCCCCTGCTGGACACTGGAGGTTTGCAGGCTTAGCTCTCCAGCCCAGGCGTCTCCCAGGCAACCCTGCCCACGTGTCTCAGACCCTCCTGCCATCCACCCTATCCCAGCAGGTTCCCACCCTGGTCGGCCTCATCTGAAGACCCAGACCTAGGAGCAGGTGTGATGCTTTCTTGTCATGCACTCCCCAGGTTCGGACAAAGGGAGGTAACTCCCACTGACGTTTTCTATATCATATGCCACCCTCTTTCACTGCTGCTTTCATACTTCAAGCCAGCATGGTGCATCCCTCACCTGGGCCCTGGCAGCGCCTTCCCAGCATGGCCTGTGCTTTCATTCTTGTTCCTCTTCCGCCGCCCTTCTCAACATAGCCCGAGAGAGCTTTCCGTTCACAAATCCTGTGCATCTCTGGCTGTAAATACTCATTTGGCTCTTCCAGTTCATAGCTGTGGCCATGACCAGGGCTGGGGTGCAGCCTGCACCTGCCCTGCTCCCAGCCCCAGCTCCTGTCCCCAGCCTTGCTGCTCCATGCTGTCCCAGCACACAGCCCTTCTCTACCTCCCTGGAGGGTTCTACACTCCTTCTTGCCTCTGGGATTTTGTGCTTTCTGTAAACAAGCAACAAGCATGCCTGGGATGCTTGTTACTTTTGTTTTTTTCAGAGAAGGTTGCGTAATTCACGGCTCAGCTTCCACGTTCCCTCCCCAGGCAAGCCTTTCCTGCCCACGCTAGGTAAGGTCTTTCTATGCACCTGGCCCTGGCTCTCGGCTTTGTGTCCATTGTCTGGCACTGTGCCCAATGCAGAGTAAATGCCCAACACGCCCGGAGGGAACAGCCAGTCCCTTAACTCCAGAGTGATTTTCATCTTTTCAGGAACTTTGAAGAAAGAGGGGCAGGGGTGCTCACTGGGGGGATCCTCTCACGGGTTTTACCACAGGACTATGCACTCTTTCCTCTGTGTGATCTGGGTTCTGCATCTGATAAAGACCATTTTTAAAGTTAGATTTGATGAGATAAAGTTTCCTTAACATATTTAATGCCACCATTTTCAAATCTGTTAGCAAACATTAAAAAAAATCAATTCTAGCCATAAAAAGGAAGGACATTTAATTATATGTAGGGTTAATGATTTTCTAGTTTCAAAATGTACTTACAACACAGGAAATTATGCAGGCTGCACGAGAAAGCAGGAGACATTTTTAAAGACCCACTTCTGCAGAGCCCGACTTCTCCATGCAACGGCCGCAGGCAACCAGCCAAGTCGCCAGTGGCAGCCGCGGAGATAAATTTCTTTTTACTTAGAGCTCATTAGCAAAGAAGCAGCTGTTGGTTCACCCAGCATTAGCGACAGCCATTGCGGAATGGGTGAGCTGGTGCTGACTCCACCTTTTACCACTCCTGCTGGGCACCGTGGTGTGGTCCAGATGACCAGACACTAAGCAAGTTGTCCTTGGTGAAATGGCAGAGGGATGGTTATGACGTTCTACAGTTGTTCCTTCTCTAAGGGATACTATTGTGCCTTATAATATTTTGGAGACTAGATGAAAGCCCCACATTTGAAGCTGGTGACCCAGGTGCAGACCCTCCATGAGGGAGGTGGGGTCTCGAGCAGGTGGGATGGTGGGCTGTCACCATAAGGCAGGCAGTGGCATGAGACCCAGCACACAGGAGCCTTCAGAGGAGGAATCACACCTGCCACCTGCAATTCCAGTAAAAGTGAACTTTTGCCAACATTTCTGAATAACAGCTTATTAAATATCTTCCCATCTAGTTTAAGGACTTCTAACACTTCTTGGTAGAAAAAAATAGATTCCTTGACTTAAAATGTTTTCTGTGTGTGAAATCGGAGGAACACAGTGAGGAAATCTGTGGAGAATGAGCAACTGCAATAGGGCCCGTGTCTTCCTTAGATAGGTTCAAATCTGGGGTGAGTGGAGATGTCTTTTGGGAAAGAAGTAGACATGGTGGTTTAGGAATAACAAACGAAGACGAAAAGCCTGAAGCATCCTCACGATCTGGGTCATTTTACTTGTTTTCTGCATTTTTGGCGTTGGTGTCCATTGGAGTGAAAAACGGGTTTGATCTTCATTGTTTAATCTGAGTTTTCTCAACTAGTTTAACAGGAAGGGATTTAATTGAGGTTACTTCTGGGGATCAGAGATGAGAATCATGTGGCTCCCTGCAGAAATGGGTGAGGAATCCTCAGCTCAACCTCCTCCATGTAGGCGGAGAACGGTGCTGTTAGGATGCACCTGCCTGGCCACAGCCTGAGAAGTAACGACCAGACGCAGTGGCGCTGGCCATGGAGAACCACATGCTTCTAACAACTGCACTTGCCTGGAGAACATCTGCGGCTCAAGTGTGGCCTGGGCTCCGCTCTTGCCTCCAAATCTCACCCGGTCGCATGGATGGGTGGATGCCAGATCGCACTCACAGGACTAGGTCCAGAGAATGCTCTGCTTTCGCAGTAATGAGAGGCACATGTGGGGGAAGCGTCCACCAGCATGTCCACTGCAGTGCCCACCAAAGCCCCCATCCTCCGTCTGCCCTCTTGTGCCTTTGCTCCCGGAATTGTCCCCGGACCTGGTGAGGGGGCTGGATTGTCACCGGGCTCTTTACATTCTCACAGCATCATCTGGACATCACAGATGACCTCTCCTCTCAACCACTGAAAAGTACTTCTTCCTCCAAAGTTAAATTTCAAAATTACAAATGTTCTGCTCAGGTGGGAATCTACCGGCCTGGAAATCCCAGACTTGGATGTTAGTATCCAGTTCCACGGAGTTAAAAGGCCTCATATTCGTCTAGAGAGAAGAGACACACTCAGGAGGTGGAAGGAGATCCTTTCAGGTGAGCTGCTCTGTGCCTCCCCCACCGTCATGTGCTCACATGCCTGGCTCTGTCTCCACCCTGGGCCTTCATCGTCACCCTGGCCCTGCCACCCACCTCTCCTCTCCGTGACGTGGGGCTGTTCTCTAGGGGTGAACTGAAGACTGCATGCCCTGTGCTGGCTCTCCAGGTGCCAGAGGAACATGGCTGAGCAGACTGAGGCACAGCTGAGAGTGAAAGCCCTGGGGCATGGCAGGAGCCGAGGCCAGGAAGGAGCTGAGAGGGAACCAGGGGCAGCGTCTGGGGTTCTGGGAGGACCTTTCTGTGCTTTGCACTCCTGTCTGGAGAGTGGGAAGAGGGAATGAGATCAGTAGTTATGAAATCCAGGGCCCAGATAGCTGCCTCATGGGAATGGGACTACGGTGTAAGATGCAAACTGAAACAAACCAGAAGTCCAGATTTTCCAGTGTGAATTTGCTCAGCTTATAAATGTGGAAAACTCATTCACAGAGGAGGAATCCTGAGGTCTAATGAACTGAGTCGTGGCCCGTGTGCACCCTCTGGTCTCAGGTGTGTGACTCTGGGTTGGGTGAGTTCCTCATTCAACCTTCCAGATCCTTCTACCAAAGCAGAGGAGAGGTCGAGAGGCTTGAGGGAGGTTCTTGGCTTTAGTGACTGTGGTTAGTGCCTTTGCTCAGGCCACATTTCTCCTCCTTTCTGATCCCTTCCTGAATTTCTCTGGCTAAAGCTCCAATTTCTCAATGTGGATAATATGGAAAAAATAAAGTGGAATTGACATCTAAATAATTTTCCGTATTCTGATGACATTTTGTAAGGATTACATTTTCGGCAATGTTCTCTCTCTGTCTCTCTCTCTCTCTCTCTCTCCCTTGTAGAAGGGAAAGTTGAAGTTGGGTGAAGCAGGAACTTGAAGTAGAAACGGTCATTCCAAGCTGGCTTGTGTAATCACATGAATGAGGGCCACCTGCAGAGCGGAGGGTTCTAGGCGCCACTCGGGAGGCTGGTGGGGCTGGGAGTGGCTTCTCTCCCTGGAGGAGGAAGCCCCTCTCACTGCAGACCCTTTGTTCCTCTGGGTTTCCCAGTCCTTCCATCCCTGCCACACTCAGACAGTCAGGTCTCCCATGTATGCATTGCTTCTGCAGCTTCGGACAGCAGCCATGCAAAAAGTCTCCAGCCCCAGAGAGTTGGCTGTGGGTGGCGTGGCCAAAGCCAGCACTGGGGTGGCGGGATAGGCCGTGCCATCTGAATGGATGGACCGGGTCCAGGGAGGGGTGCGGAGCTGGGGCCGTCTGTCATCGCAAACCTGCTCAGGTTGAGGCCCGTTGTCATCTGCTGGAACGTCTCCACAGCATCTCCATTTAATCCACTGTAGACACTTGCTGTAATCAAATTCTATAGAAAGAAAACAAACAGAAGAATAGCCAGTATGTGAAGAGGCAGTAATGGAATTGTGGTAAGAAAATTGCTTGATAACAGCTCACATTATACCCATGTGAGCAAACTTAAATGTGCCCGAATTAATGTTTATTCATTCTAAACTCATGTTAATTAGACAAGCTATAGTTTAATTTTCAGGTTCTGAAGATGATTAAGGCCACCAAGCTGAGACAGCCTTGATGTCTAGAAGTGACAAACAGAACTTCCTTCGTGTTATTTACCTCATGTGTTCAGAGAAAATGCCCGCCTTCTGGCTGCATATTTAACTGTTGAAAGACACATCTGTCTAGATAACAAGAATTTTCTCACTGATATTGGTCATTCATTTGTAACGCCAATAAAAGTCAGGAAATCAGGCCATAGTTTAGGTAGATTTATTTACGTGACCTTTGCAAAAGTCCCCTCCCCCGCTTATGAGATGGGATGGGAATGTTCTTTTGAAGTTTTACGATGTGCCTGTAGTCGCGGCTCTGCTGCCTGGTGGACGACGATGGCCTAGCAGCGGGGCGCCACTGCTTCCAGTTTTTTATTTATTTATTTATTCATTTATTTTATTATACTTTAAGTTCTAGGGTACATGTGCACAACCTGCAGGTTTGTTACATATGTATACTTGTGCCATGTTGGTGTGCTGCACCCATCAACTCGTCAGCACCCATCAATTCGTCATTTATATCAGGTAAAACTCCCAATGCAATCCCTCCCCCCTCCTCCCTCCCCATGATAGGCCCCGATGTGTGATGTTCCCCTTCCAGTTTTTAAACAGAGAGAGGACCCACTCACAGTTCTCTTAGCCCAAGGCAGCGGTGCTGGTATTTAAATGCAGGCCCGTAGGTCTTCTCAATACCTAGACTTTTCCCAGAGGAAAATGTCTTATATTCAAAAGAAGAAAAGACAGATGTTGTCTTGTAGGAATTAAAAATGTGTCCTCCCTCCTCCACAACCTGCTATTTGACTGCGTTGCTGATTCCCTTTATCCTTGGCCTGCCAGGAGAGCCAGACAGAAGCTCTGCCTCCCCTGTAGCTCTCCAGTGGATGTGGGCAACGGCCAGGTGACCCGGCAGTGAGGGTGTGTCCTGAAGGGGTGGAGGAGGGGCTGGTCCTCAGAGCTGGGGTTTTTCCAGCTTCATAATGAGGACGAGTTCGGGGAGCCCAGGGGAACATGGCTGGAGAAGGAGGCGCCCACTGTGGGATCACACCTCCACGGCTGCACATTCACCATGCTCCCTCCTGCACCACCGGGCAGTTCACCTGTCCTCTCCAAGCCTCGGCTCCTTGGTCTGTGAGTGGGGAGGCTGACCGTGTCTGTTGCTGCAGGGTGAGGTAGGAAGAGCACGCACCCCTCTCCAGTAGCACCCACCAAGCTGATCATCCCAGGAGAGGCCGCACCCATCACGTCATCCCTTTTGAGCTTCATTGGGCCCTGCCTGATGTTCCAGCATTCACAGCCCAGGTCCTTCGAATGTCTTAGCTGTTGTTTTAAGCATGGAAGTGTCCATTGGGCTGTGCTTGTGTGCTCAGGAATTTAAGACTGCTCACATCCTGGGTGTCCAGCCCAGAGGCCCCTTTTCCTCTCAACCACAACAGGGATGCCTCCCCTGCCCTTGATTCGGTTCAACAGCATCCTCTTCAGTGGTGTTCTGGCCCTTCAAGTCACTGGTTCCAGCTGTGCTCTGAGAAAACAAGGTCTCCTAAACATGAGTGATGGACCCATTAGATAGCAAAGGCAGAGGGATCAGGAAGTGGCCTTGACCCGACGTTCTGGCCAAAACTTGGGCAGCTGCCCAGACTCAGCTGCTCCAGCCTCTGCAAAGCAAGTCTAGGCTTCCCATGACTGCAGATGGGAGGGAAAGCCTTCACTCTCCACCTGCCCTGGCCCCTCCTTCTGGAACTCTGTTTTGAAAGTCCTCGCTGTCCAGGCTGCAGTGCCGGCCACTGCTGAAAGCCCACACTGAGATGGGAGCAGACTGCCCAAGGGAGCCCGGCCAGGCCCTGGGTCTCCACTGCTCATCCCTCAGAACTGCCTGGGCTTGTCTCTTCTGTCTGTTCTGTTAGGGCCAATGAAGAATTGGAGACGGGCCTGGGGTCATTTGCCTCCTGTGACGTTGGCTTCATCTCAGCCATGCGATGTAACCCCAGGACAGGGCAGGGTCCCGCTGCGCCTCCCCAGCCCTGCTCAGCTCCTGCCCCTGTCCATGGTTCCATTTTCTGTGCCATTCCTCAGAAGAGGCCTGGAATCTTTCATCTTAGCCATGTGCATTCAGGCAAAGACTGTGGTTGCTGTTAGAAAGTCGGCCTTGGGAGCACGGTCCAGGGCCACAGTGTCACTGAGCCCAAGGGCTCCCCAGCAGCCCAGATCTGGGGTTCAGAGGAAAGGCCACTGGATGTGAGGAGCCAGGCACAGGACGGGGCCTTCCTCCTTCATAAGAAAGGGCACAGAATGGGGATGCTGTGGGCCCTGAGGTCACCTGGAGACCAGCCCTGCTCCTGCCCTGCTGCAGAGAGCTCTTTGGATGCTCCTCCCCCTTGTGCCCTCACCCACTCTCCCGTGGGATAAGCCCTGTGTGGGAGACTCTCCAACTCAGTCTATTTCAGAGAACCCAGTGTAAGATGCTGCCAACATCACCCTGGGACTTGTCCTAGAAAGAAGGCTGTAGAAGGGGATTTGAGAGGTGGACCATCCTCCAAATGGTGCTGACTGGGACTTTATACTAATGGGTACAGGGTACAGACCCCTCCTGGCATGCTGTAATGCACACTTGTTACAGCATTTACTGTCAGTGATGAGAACAGCATGAGAGTTGAAGGGGAGTCACATGCTAGGGTGAGGAAAATGACAACTGTCAAGGCTGTGCAGACTTTGAAATGGCAGCTGCAGCTGAGAGCCTTTGATTCACTCAAGAGATGAAGAAGGAATCTCTGGGGAACTAAGCACCACCTTAGGGCTGAACGCAGAGGCCCCAGGGCAGCATGGAAGTAAACGCAGTCACCTGCAGCTGGACAGATGGAGCTGAGCAGAGGACGAGCTTAGGACTTAGGGGAAGATCCCCAGGGATTCAGAGAGGGGCATCTGTGGCTAAGGCTGCTTTCCTGAGCCAGGGCCAGGCCCTACTGGGGAGGGCAGAACCAGAGACTCGGAGCAGGGCCCTGCAGGTAGATGTAACCGACAGCCACGATCCCACGTGTCCCCTGCCCCCGACACTGAGACCTGCTGGGTCTGAAAGAGTGACTCCATCTCATTGTTTTGGGAGATAAAGCTAATTCAAAGACCACAAGTGAAATGGGTGCCTTGTAACAGGGGTCTTCAGCCCTGGGGCCACGGACTGGTCCTGATCCTTAGCCTGTCAGGAACCCAGGCCACACAGCAGGAGGTGAGCACGAGCCAGTGGTACTGCCTGAGCTCCGCCTCCTGTCCCATCAGAGATCAGCAGTGGCATTAGATTCTCACAGGTGCCCGAGCCCTGTTGTGAACTGTGCATGGGAGGGATCTGGGCTGCATGCTCCTTATGAGAATCTAATGCCTGATGATCCGAGGTGGAGCAGTTTCATCCCGAAACCATCCCACGCCCACTCTGCCAGTTCTGTGGAAACATTGTCTTCCACGAAACCTATCCCTGTGGCCAAACGGTTGGGGACCACTGCCTCACAAGATGATGTGATGCTCTTCAGTGTGTCCCCAGTGCCCTGCCTGGAAACAGGACATATCAAGGGAACAGCTCCAGCCACGAACTTCTGTTTCTGGCATTATGAAGTCACTCATACAGGACTTGCTCTCCTACAGTTCTGTGGACACGGACAGTGCTGCTTCCCTATTCCCGGGGACCCTGTGACCATTAACCCAAGACACCGTTCCCATTCAGCCCTGCCCCGGCCTCCATCAGCTGAATCTGCAGGTCATTCTCCCTCCTAGGCCCAGCCTGTTTTCTTCCTATGTTATACCAAATAAGATCGAAATTTCCTCATAAACTTTCTAGACATTCTCCTCTCATCCACCTTATCCTCCTGCAATCATTGTTCCTCACCGAAGGGAAGCAGGGATCTTTCCACTGGACCTGGCTGCTCTGCCTAAAGCACCTGATGGTTCCCCCTCATCCTCAGATACCTGGGGATTCCTAGGGTTCTGTCTCCCGCCTTTCCCCTGGCCCCACACACAAGGTGCTGCTGCTGCATAGAGTTGCCTGAATTTTTCCATTGTCCTCAGCTCTGTCCCACTCCCACGCACCCAGGGTTCCATCTCGCACCTGCTGTAACCAAACACCACAGGCCAGAGGATTGGAAACCACAGAAAGTCATCCTCTCAGGGTTCTGGGGGCTGCAATCTGCAACCCACATGGCATCAGGGCTGGTTCCTTCTGAAGCGTTGAGGGTGAATCCGTTCCAGGCCCTCTCTTGGCTTCTGGCAGCTCCAGACATCCTTGGTGTCCCTTGGGTATTTGAGGCATTGCTCCCGTCTCTGCCTTCACTGTGATACGGCCACCTCCTCTGTGGGTCTTCTGTCCTTCTCTCCTAAGGACACTTGTCATTGAATTTAGGGCTGAGCATAACACAAGGCGATTTCATCTCAGGCTGCTTAACTTATTTATGTCTGCAAAAACCCCCCCCCCCCCCCCTTTTTTTTTTTTCAAATAAAGTCACATTCACAGGTTCTGGGTGGATGCAGCATTTTGAGGAGCTACCATTTGCCCACAATAGCACATTGTTCTCACTCAGCCCTGTCCCTGCCTCTGTCCCAGCTGAGGCCCACTCACCCGTTAAGCCTCTCCCTGGACGCCGTTTCTCTTAGGAAGCGCTTTGAGCCTTAGTGTCGGGTCGGCACACTGCCCATGCTCCTGTGAAACAGGGATCTCAGTGCACCTGATTTCCCAACTGAGGGCCCCCCAGCCCTCTAACCACCCCCTCGGCACCTAACACAGCCCTGACCCTGGACACTTTTCCTTGAAGGTGTCTGTTGGCTGGCTGAGGAATCTGCACGTACTGGGAAGGGAGCGGGGGGTCAGGAGTGAGGCCCGGTGAGTTCAGCATCCCTCCTAAGTGTGTGAGGGTCCTGAGGGGTTCTGCTGAGCCACACATGCTTCTGGAGTGAACTGAGGATGGTCTCGACAGCTCGGGTGGGGGTCCCAAAGGGAGACTCAAGGGGCCTTGGCAGGCAGCGGTGTGGATGGGGACAGGCGGCTGGAGTTGGAGCAGGCCAGGCTTCTGGGCTCCCTCCTCATGTCTGCAGATGCATCCAATGCTGTGCAGGACTTAGGGTCAAACCAAAGCTTCATTGGGCCCAGGACCCCCAAGCCTGAGGGCCTCTCCCGGCAGAACCCCTGGAACCCAGCTATGGTCAGACTTTTCTGAAGATGCCTCTGCATGCAGTTGGCTGCTCAGATCCTCCCACCTGACCCTGGGAAGTGTGGAGAAGACCTGCCCACAGCGGGCGTGGTAGCACCTCTCATGCCTAGCTGGTGTGTGCTCTGTGGTGTCTCTGGGTGGTGTGTCTGCATGCCTGTCTACCCCTGAAGACTAGTTATTAAAGACGATTGAGGCCAGTGAAAGTCGGCAAAAGTCAGGCTCCCCTGAGAGGGATGTGCTGGTGTCTGACAGCCATAATCAGGGGTCTGCAAATCAGGGCTCAGGTGCCCAGTGTGGCTGGCCTTGTGTTTTGTATGGCCCACCAAGTAAGAGGGGACTACATGCTTTTAAATGTTGGAAGTTTCCAAAGAAGAATGATATTTCACGATGTGAAAGTTCCATGCCATTCAGACCACAGTGTCCGTGGGCAAAGCAATGCTGGGCTGCAGCCCGCCATGCGGGCACTGGCTGTCTGTAGCTTCCTCTGTACCACAGCAGAGCCCGCCAGCCCACAAAACCAAACACGTTCACTCTCTGGTCCTCGACAGAAAAGGTAGATCTCCCTTCAGGAGGCAGAGCCACACAGAGCCACTGCCCTGGGGCATCTGAGATGGGATCCAGGCATGCGTGTGTGTGAACTGGCTTCCCGGAAGATTCTCAAGCACAGTGAAGTTGGGGAATGTGGATCTAGAGAGCTACACAACCACAGCCCTGCTCAAAGATAGGGTAGCTTTGGCCTCACTGGAGCTCACGGGGATTCACCAAATTCTCAGGTTAATCTAAAGACCTCAGGTGATGGGTCTGCGGTCGTCGTCCTGACTACCCTGAGGAAGTCTTGCTGGTGCCCTGACAACAAGGAATCAGGCCATGGAACCAGGAAGCACAAAGGCCCCGGCAGGCAGACTTCTGAAAGGTGATGCATTTGAGGAGCCACGAAGCTCCTGGCTTCCTGAGGCGGGTCGGTCAGCATCTGGGCCGCTGCTGGCTCCGGATCTGAGGTCGGTGCAGTCGCCTGGCTCCGCAGTCTTTGCTGGCATCAACACGTGTTACAGTCGGTGCTCCTGTCCCTTTAATTTCCATCACGTCTTTCCCCTCGACACTGGAAACATCGCCCTCCTGGGGAACCTGTGTTTGAGGTTTTCTTGTAATGAAATTAATTGTACGACATCCAGTGATGGTTGCCCCCTTTCCTGCCCTGCGTGGAAGTTTCACATCTTCTCCGACATCAGAACCTCCAAAAAGTAGCAGAGCCTCCACTGGGCATTTCACAGAAGGTGTCTTTCTCTGGACAGTGAACACTAAGGCAACGTGGCTGTCGTAGGGATGTTAAAGGGGACCCTTGGCCTCTTTCTTCCCATGCTGGGGACAGCTGCAGGACCTCTGTCCCTGGGCCCTGAGACGAGGCCCTTCAGCTTGGAGAGAAGGCACCAGCAGCGACGCTTTTTGAAGCCTCTTGTGGAGGAGCTGAACATGAGCACCTTTTTGCATTTACACGGACGCCGCTACCAGACGAGCTGCTTTCCTGACGACTGTGCAGAATGGAGCCGGGAGCTTTGCCTTGTAACGCGCTGTGTGAGCACTGCTGCTTCATCATCAGATCAAACTCAGGGCTGAGTTAGGCTTGGGTTCAGATGCGGTGTTAACCTCTGAGATGGCTGTGTCGGGGGAGCCCCCGTTGCAGTGGGGGGGCAATTTCAGCCCATGTCTCTGCCCCTCGGTAGTGCCACACCAGCTCTGCTCTGCAGAGGCAGCTGAATCCATGAGACCACATCACCCTGTTGTCCCAGACACTCAGGAGGCTGTGGCAGGAGAATCGCTTGAGCCCAGGAGTTTGAGGCTGCAGTGAGCCGTGATGTGCTGTTGCACTGCAGCTTGGGTGGCAGAGCAAGATCCTGTCTCAAAACAAAACAAAAAACAAAACAAAATAAAAAACAAAACAAAACAAAAAACAAAAAACTCACGTGATGACCCCAATCTTAGCAAGTGACAGAGAAACATCCTCTTCAAAGCAACTCCATTGAACAAGAATCAACTTTGCTACAGAAAGATGCAGACAGCCAAGGATGGCATCTCCGGAAGGAGGAGCCCTAGAGTCTTGGAGCCAGTTCCAGGGTTCCCAGGGCCACGTGAACGTCTGCTCCTTCCCAGGCTGGGGCTGGCCATGGACCACCCTGAGGCCCCGGGAGCATCTCAGCCTCTATGGAGCCTCTTGCTGCTCAGGTGCCTGCCCCCTGCCACAGGTTCAAGCAGACGCTTCTGCAGTCATGTAGAGTACAAGGGGTACTGAGCTAAACATGTTTAGAGTGTTCCATTATCACGGATTAATTTTAAATGAGACTGTGTAGCACTTATCATAAATTTATCTCCTATCGACATACTTGTCACCTGCATTTTTATAATGAGTCCACTTTGATTTAATCTTAACCGTTCAAATGAAGCATAAACAAGAACAGTTTCTGACCAGCTGGGATTCCCGTCCTGGGAGAAAATCGTAATAGGTTTAGAGAGAGGCTCAGCCCTCCCGAATCCCCACCTAAGGGCAGGACTTAGATCAGATTATCTGGGTAGAGCGATTCCTAAAGGGCTGTCTGTTTTCTGTGGCTGAAATGCTGGCTTGAATCTGAATGCTTACAGAGCTTAGGATGAATTCAGGAATCACAACTCCCTGTCAAGAAAATGCAGAGGGAGAAAGGGAGGATGCAGGTCAGAGGCGTGATGCGGGAAGCTTTGCATCTGTGCAGCGCCCACAGCTCTTTAGGCTTTGTTGTGTCTGCTAACCCTTTTTTTTTTTTTTTTTTTTTTAGATATGGTCTCACTCTGTCACCCAGGCTGGAGTGCAGTGGCGAGGTTATGGCTCACTGGGGCCTCAACTTCCTGGGCCCCAGGGTAGCTGGGACCACAGGTGCACACCACCATGCCTGGCTAAGTTTTATGTTTTTGGTAGAGTTGACATTTCTCCATGTTGCCCAGGCTTGTCTTGAACTCCTGAGTTCATGCGATTCACCTGCCTTGGCCTCCCAAAATGCTGGGATTACAGGCATGGGCCACTGCACTCAGGGTGTGTCTGTCACCTCATTTTGATTCCCACAACTTCCCCACAAGCACGCTCCTATCAACCTTTCTTTCTCGGTAGAGAAGTTGAGGCACAGAGAGGCTCTGTCATTGGCCCTAGAGGTCCCAGAACAGTTCAGGCTCATGGTGGGGCTGGGGCTATGCCATTGCCTGGGATGTCTGAGGCTTCTGGCTCAGGCAACTGCAGCTCCTGGCTCCTCGTCTCTTCCTGGGCTCCCCCTTTGCTCATGAGAGGCGATGCCCACCTTCCGAGGCCTGATGCACATCATCTGTCTGTCCCCATGGAGCCACGGAATGCCCTGGGCTGCTCGGGCAGCCCCTCCCTGCACTTGGAGACAAGACCTCACTGCTGAGTGCTGGTCCCCTTGCCAGGTACTCATTTGCTGGGACGTCCCCCACACAGGTGCAAAGAGCACAGTGACCGAGAGGGTGTGCTCCCTCCTCGGTGCCACTCACAAACCTTAAAATACCAGCCAGGCTGTCCCCAGGCAGAGGCGGCTCGCCTCTGAGGACGCCTTTCCACACACAAAACTTGCAAGACGGTGCCCATCCAGGCTCTCTCCAGGTGGGTGCACCCTCAGCCTTCTACCCAAACCCTAAGTGGTGCTCTGCTCCCAAGGACAGCTCACGGTGCTCTACGGTCATGACGTCCACACGTCCCGTCCTTCTCCCAACACACGCAGAGATGCCGCTGAGCGGGGGACCTTCGGGGACCCGGTGGGAGTGCAGGCAGGAGTCACTGAACAATGGGGCCCTGGGCATGGGCGGTCTAGGGCAGCCTGGGTTTCCACCTTTGGTGACCATTTGTTAGTCCTGCAGCCTTGGCCACAGTCACCTCATTTCTGGTTTCAGTCCCCTCCTGTGTAAATGAGAAATGACACAGCTTTCTGGGTTGTTCTGATGGTTAAGAGAAGATATGGGGAAAGGGCTTGGCCTGGCCCTGGCACAGAGCAGGCTTTCAAGAAGTGGACTGGCAGAGGCTGTGGCTGTGGCCAGTCTCAGATCAGGGTGCTCTCTCCTGACCTGCTAGGCATGGACTTCCTCTTGGGAGGAAGCTCTTTTTCCAGCTACAGGGATTCTGATTATTCACCACAGCTGTGTCCTGTAAAGTCACTGTGAACACTGAATTTGTGAGTACTGAGGCCTTGCTCCTAAGGGAAATACAGGGTTAGGCTCCTACAAGCCTCTGACCACTTTCTGCCAACCAATCAGTGCATGCCCTTGTGTTATATGCAGAAGTTTAAGTCATCTTATTGAGTACACATAGCTGATTCTTTAACCCTGGACTCATGGCCAGCAGCACCCTGGCTCGTCCTTGGAAGGATGTCTCTAACACACGCGGTTCCTCCCGACGGCACGTCACAGGCTTCCTGCCTTTAGAAATGCTGCACGGGACTCCGGCTCTGTGCTCCACGAAGCAGCGAATACACCAATAAAATGCATAAAAATGCAAAAGGTGCCCTGCTTAACAGACTGAGCAAAGGATGTGTGTTTACAGTGTGGGGCTGAAAGGAGAAGGTGGAGCCAGCACCGCCCTGCCTGCCAGCCTCAGCGGGAACATGCCTGTGGCCTCGGATGCTGTCACCTCTCTGCACACGTTTGTTACTGACTGTGAGAGTACCATGAGTATCGACTTTAGCAAGGAGGTGAATTCGTAGACGTGGAATCCACGAATAACAGGCATCAACTGTATCTGCTCTTTGTATTCCCAAATATCCACGACTTCCACCAAGCGGGGTCCTCAGCCGACCATTCAAGGTACCACACAACCAGCTCAACTTCTTTCAGCCTTAACCCAAGTCCTTTTCGGCACACGTTGGCTGATTCACAGGCCTTTCCACAGACCACTCCTGACATGCCCCGGATGCTTCCTCCTGAGGTCTTGCTAGGAGGGAGAGTGTGATTCCAGAGCTAGAGTGAGGTCCTGGCTGGAGGGATGCTGTCTATGCACCTGTTCTCCCCAATTCCTTCTTACAGGTGCATAGAACTAGGCTGTCCCTCACCCGGGGCCTCCCCTGTCCTGGCTCTCTGTGTCCTCCCCTGTACAGACAGACAGTGCTGCTTCCCCATAGGGAGTGGAGGGTGCATGAGATGATGCAGGTGGACTTTGGGAACTGCACCTGGCAGAAGGTGCTCAGTGCACACAGTTTGGGGTCCCTGTTTGTCTTGCCAGAAAAGGCACATCCTCCCGTCTCTGCTGAGCTTATGTGCAGCTCTGGGGAACCCGTGTTCTTGCACCTCCTCTGGTCAGCCACTCTGTGCCTGGAGTGCCCCTGGCCTACCAGGCCTCAGAGGATGGAGACTTGCTGCCCATCTGTGTCTCCTACCCATAATCCAGGGGTCTCCCCAGGGGCCACACCTTGACCCCCATCCTCTGCATCCTCACAGAACCTGATCCAGAGCCACACATGGGGAGACTCAACTCCTCTGCTCCTCCAAGGAGTGACATTGATATCTGTTCAGATGCTCCTCACAAATCAGGTTTCTGATGTATGAAATGTTTTCGTGTGATTTATTGCTGCTTCCAGGAAGAAAATCTGAATTTAGACCAAGTCATCAAATTACTTAGTATTTACAACCCCACACATTAATGTGAAATTCTGAAGCCACCATCTCCTTTGTCTGCTCTGTTTCTGCATGAAGCTGGTGTTCCCTGGTGAATTACCAGCCGGCATGCAGTGATTGAGTTTAACTTCCCTGTGGCATCTGACCACTGACACGGGTTGACTCACAGGGGACAGTACCGACCCCTTCACACACACGCCCCAGGCCGTTTCCCTGGGTTGGAGGGAGGCCCGGCTGGGGGCTGAGAAGAGCATGGAGAGCTTTGGTGCCAGATGCACTCAGTGGCTGATAGTGAAGGCACGACCTGGCTGATGGCACGGCTCCCAGCTCTTCTCTGCTGGTGCCAGAATGAGAGCCAAAGCAGATGCCTCCCTGGTCCTAGGGAGCCCCTCAAGGAGGGGAGTCTAGGTGGGTGGGAGGGTCACTCCCACCGTGCTCTGTGACTAAGGGAGCCCTCGAGCCTGGGCAAGACCCCATTAGTGCAATATTGGATGAGTGGGCAGAATATGGTTATTTTCGAAACTCTCAGGCTTCCCCCAGGATCAGCCGTGCTCTCCCGGTGATGAGGCCCTGCTGTTCTGCCCCATCGCTGGAGTTTGGAGCCAGCCTGGGAGTCCCTGGGAGGCTACGAGTCACTCTTTTGGTGGGCCAGGCTCAGCGAGGCCAGGGCTGCAGGGGGGAGGCCTCGCCCCAGGATGGCTGGTGGGGGCGGTGCTGAGGACCAGGCTCTGCCAGCACTGCTGGGGGGTTTCCTCCAGCTATGCTGCTGTGGGCAGCTTGTCCCCATGGCCTGTGCTACCCCACCCCAGCCTCCCCCACCA
>NW_016806237.1:1648749-1658924 GCF_001698545.2 Rhinopithecus bieti | reverse complement strand
CCCAGCCTCCCCTACCACCCGCCCCTGCCGATTGGGCCCGTCCTTTGCTTTCTTTCCCTAGTGACGAATTTTGGAGGTGAATGCACAGCACGCGTGACTGCCCCCTCCCGTGCCACCAGCACAGAGACGCAAGAGACCCACGGAGGGACGTTTCTCCTCTTTCCTCACTTAGAAATCGTTCACAGATTGTTCTGGTAGAGTTCAAAGTTCTGAGTCACTAAGCCAGACCCTGCTCTGTGGGGCCCAGAAGGGTCTGGAATGAGCTGCTCTCTACTCACAAAGCAGCAGTGGCACGGTCATGGCCCGAGAACTGAGCTGAAAATGGTGAAATTATGAGGCGCTTGGTTCTAAATGAGCGTTTTTTATGCTCAGGTCTCAGAAGCTGCTCTCCAGACGATTTGTGTCTTTCTGTTTGAAATGCGAGACGCCTTTGCTGCCCTTGGTAGGTGGAACCCACAGCTCTTTTGATGTAGAAACTGAGAATTCTGGAGGACTTTTGGAGGTCACTTTCCTGGTCAATCCGAGGCCGGGGATCACAGACGCTGGATCAGAGCCATCTCTTTTGATGTGATGGGACTTGAGGACGATGGGAGGCTTTCTAGAAGCTGGATTCCTGGCAGCAAGGCTACCGTCCAGAGTCCAGAGGCCACTCTGAAGGGGGCGCGGACGGAGCCTGGTGTGAGACCGTTTCAAACCAGTCTTTCAAAGGGCAGGCGGGACATGGCTGTCTCACATTCTCCTTTCCTTTGTATGTTCTTTAGGGAATCGGCAAACTTTGTGTGTAAGCTGGGGGTGGGGGTGTCTCACAGCCCGGCAGGAGGGACGAGGGGCCATCCTCACCTCTGTGGCCCCTGCTACAGTGAATCCACACCCGCACCCCAAGGGGAAGGTGTGCCCTGTTCCACAGCATACTCTCCACCCACTGCCCACCCAGCGCCGCCTGCAGACCTGCAGACGGGGAGGAGGACAAGCTCTCCAAGCCCCTGCTGGGCTGCCCTGGGGCACTCCCTGTCACCCCAGGCCTCAGCACACCGGTCCCTATGGCTCCCCTGCAGCTGGTCCTCCGCTGGTGCGGAGCTGTGTCTGCAGTGTTGCAGACACCCCACCCCACCCCTGTGTCAAGGTGCTACATCCAGAGCCCAGGAGATCTTGAAACATGTGCAGAATCTGGAGGCCTTCTGGTCAACTGCTGCTCCCCACTCCGAATCCTATCCTGGTGCCTTCTCTGCCCCGGTCTGGGGTAACAGCTGCTCAGGCAGCAACACAGTTTAACCTCTGGGAAGCTGTTGAAGGCTGATTTTCTCCTTGTGATTTCACATTGTTTAGTTTTTAAGAACCTTCCATTTTGATGCAATTAATGCTGGAACTTTTCTTCTGTCAGCCAATGACATATTTCCAGGACTCTCTCTACTACAAATGTCGTTATTTCATCCTCATAACAAGGAGCCGGTTCTCCTGTTGACGACAGAACATGCAGCGGGTCTCCTCATGTCTGCACCGTGTTAACTGGAGTACAAACGGCCACCCCGCCCTGTGAGCATCGTTTAATGCTGGGAGGGAGCCCCTCATTTCACACCTCTGCCCGCTTTTCAGCAGAAGTGTTGAACACAGATTTAGAGAATCATTAACAGGCTGGCATCAATATTAAGAGTGACTCGATATACAGGAATTTCCTGTGGCTGAACTGTCTGTCCCCAGACTTCTAAGTAATCGGCAAACACTACACATAGCCTGGGACCTTTGAATTTTCTCAGAGACATAGGAGGGTGCCAAAGAAACCAATCAGAAAAGGGTTTTGGGCCAGGTGCGGTGGCTCATGCCTATAATCCCAACACTTTGGGAGGCTGAGGCGGAGGGATCACAAGGTCAGGAGATCGAGATCATCCTGGCTAACATGGTGAAACACTGTCTCTACTAAAAAACACAACAAAAATTAAGCAGACGTGGTGGTGTGCACCTGTAGTCCCAGCTACAGGGGAGGCTGAGGCAGGAGAATGGCGTGAACCCGGGAGGCGGAGCTTGTAGTGAGCCGAGATCGCGCCACTGCCCTCCAGCCTGGGCGACAGAGCGAGACTCCATCTCAAAACAAAACAAAACAAAAAGGGGTTTGAATCCACATTACTCCACAGGGTGAATCCTGAATGAGTGGACGCATGGGTAGGATATGACAGGAAATGATCTGAGAGGATGTGGATTGCTGCAAGGGATCCACACGGAACCTCCTGGGGAGTGGATCCCCATCGCACTGAGGTCACAGCTCGCCAGCTTCCATGTGCCGCCCCTTCTGCAGAATCACAACCCCTGCTCCACCCTCCGTGGCTCCCACAATCCCTGGTCCTTTCCAAGGGCCTCCAGACTCCTAGTGCCCTTCCCTGCCTGTCCCATTCCCAGACTTCTCGGACATCTGGGTGGACGTGACTAGTTCTGCAGTAAGAAGATCACTTCTTTAGTTTTCTAGGTTCTATTTTCAGATAAGATCTAACATGTATGATTGGTTCCTAATCATACAGGTGAAGCATTTAAACCATCACCCAGCCCTCTTTCAAGTCAGGACTGCATACATATGTTGTTGATGCAGAACATGAATGAAAATGCCCTCTGGGGTAGTTATGCAGGCTGCTGGAGTTCACGCGTGGAAATGCAGCTGGCCCTCCATATCCATGGGTTCTGCATCCACGAATTCACTGCCTTCTCCTCAAAAACCGCTGGGAAAAAAATGGCATCTGTTCTGAGCATGCAGAGACTTGCTTTTCTTTTTCTTCCCAAAACAATAAATTATAACAACTATTTACATAGCATGCACATTGTGTTAGGTATTATATGTAATCCAGAGATGACGTGAAGTACCCCTGAGGATGTCTCAGGTTGCATGCAAACACTATGAAATCTTAGATCAGGGACTTGGGCATCTGTGGATTTCGGTATCTGTGAGAGGTCTTGGAGCAAACCCCCCATGAATCCTGAGGGGCGACTATAGGATGTATGTATTTGCTGTAAGGGAAGGGCTCACAAGACCAAGGACACTGACAAGTCCCACAATATCCAAGGTGAGTCGGCAGGCTGGAGACCCAGGAGAGCTGCTGGTGTGGCTTCGAGTCTGAAGCCCGGCAGCCTCAAGACCAAGGAAGAGCCTGTGTTTCCGTTTGAGTCTGAAGGCAGGAAAAAAGCTGCATCTCCCTTCGAAGGCTGGCAGGAAGAAAGAATTCTCGCTTACCTGGGGAAGTCAGCGTTCCTTTTATTCCGGCCTTCAGCTGATGAATGAGGTTTGCCTGCCTCATTCACCAATGGGATGGGGCAATCTGCTTAATTCACCCTACCCATTCAAATGTTAATTTCATCCCAAATACCCTCACCCACACACCCAGAATAATGTTTGACTGAACATATGGGAATCCAGGGGCCCCATCAAGCTGACACAGGGACGGAAGGCTCCTGCGGGTGTCACCAAGTGTCACTTCAATGAGGGACTGCTGTGGCATCACCTGCAGTGCCCTGACCTCAGTCGCCTCCTCAGTGGCCCCGGCCAGCCCCTTTGCCATCAGTGGAATGGTGCTGTGCTGCCCAACCTCCCCCTCCACCCTCCCCTTTGCGCTGCCCCAGGCACCCTCCCCACTCAGGTTGGGGCTGCCTAGGAGGGCCCTGCTTACGCTGTCTCCCTGCATGAGCCGTTGTCCTGCTTTCTGCTGGGCCTGGAGGACTGAGGTCCCGAGGGCAGAGGCCACGTCTTGTTCATCTCAGCACTCAGGACAGTGTCTGGAAGGAGACAAAGCTCAGCCAACAACCATGAATCCCATCCTCACACGCACTGCCCCCTCCCTGCCGTGCCAAGCAGAATCACTGAGAATTTCCTCCTGGTTCTGGAAAACAGGGTATCCTCTGCTTTTAAATGCCCACTGATGCCGGGGAACACACATGCCAGAACTGCGTGTACACCAAGGGGTGTGCTGAAAGGTGTGCTTCTTTGGAATCACAATTTGTTCTCGCTTCCCCTCTGGCCATCCTCACTCCTGCATCTCATCAGCTTTTGGAATCCCATCGGAAACGGGGCTGGAAGCTGTGCTCTCTCTGTCCTTCTCCTGGCAGGTGGTTCACTCACAGACAGACCCGTGCTGCTTCTCAGGAGGCCTGACTGTGCTTAAAGCCTCTTTCCCCCTAAAATTCCGATCTTTCTGGGGAGGGTCTTCAGATCCTGATCAACACTGGGTGGACCCTCCGTCCGTAGATCACATGGCTTTTTACAAAGACAGTCTTTCAGTACAACATGAGAAACGGAAGCCGACTTCACTTGATGTCAGAGTTACGGTTTGCATTTGGGGATGAGAGCTTTTCTTTCATGTAGACTTCATCAATTTATTATGCCATCAGTGTAGGCTATTAACTGGAGGAGGAGGAGGATTTGGAGGCTGGGTTGGGATGGCTCTGCAAAGGGTACGATGAAAGAAGTATACAAAGTAAAGTAGAGGTTCCTCTTCAAAGACTTTCCTCCCCATCTAATTAGGAATAAATAGTAACTTCTCTTAGAAGCAAAATTTATTCAAAGACTTCTGCTAACTTTTTTTTTTTTTTTTTGAGACTGAGTCACACTGTGTCACCCAGGCTGGAGTGCAACGGCACAGTCTTGGCTCACTGCAACCTCTGCCTCCAGGGTTCAAGTGATTCTCCTGCCTCAGCCTCCTGAGTAGCTGGGATTACAGGCACCACCACACCCAGCTAATTTTTGTATTTTTAGTAGAGATGGGGTTTTGCCAGGTTGGCCAGGCTAGTCTTGAACTCCTGACCTCAGGTAATCCACCCGCCTCAGCCTCCCAAAGTGCTGGAATTACAGGCGTGAGCCACTGGGCCTGGCCGACTTGTGCTCACATTCTTAAACGTCTGCTAGCCATGATAAATAAATCAATGTACTTTATGTTCTTAGCTCCCACAATTTAGCCTAAATATTTGCCCTGGCATGATTATTACCGGTCCAAGCAAGCATTAGGTCATAGCCTGTTCCTCTTCCTTATTTGAAGGTGTTTTTACCTTTCTCAGCATTCCAAAAGTGACTTCCTCCTTCCTTTGTTCTCCTCTGCCTTTTCCTCTTTTAAAACATTGTAAGTTGCAGCCAATCGAGACAAATACAGAGTGTGAGGTCCCGTTCCAGCCAATGGAAACCAGACACAGCAGCAGGGTGGCCCTGCCAGGTTATAAAAGACCCTGTCTCCTTTGTTCGGTGTACTCTTGTTGCAAAACTGCTAACCAGTGTACCCTTTCTGCAGGAAGTAAAAAAAAAAATGGTCTTGCTGAGGAAATTAAATTTATATTCAAGTGCTATTTCTTTATGACACCAGGGAACAAGCATTTCTAACAGAAGGTTAGTGTTGGCTTATGGCACGCTTCTTGCACCTGCAGTCACATTTCATCTGCATGCCTGTTGTACATCAATATTAATAATTAAGAAAACATCTTCTTTTCTTTTCTTTTTGTTTTTTGTTTTTTTGTTTTTTTTGACAGGATCTTGCTCCATTGCCCAGGTTGATATGCAGTGGTGCAATCTCAGCTCACTATACCTTTGACCTCCCAGGCTCAAGTGATTCTCCCACTCCAGCCTCCTGAGTAGCTGGGACTGCAGGTATGCACCACCATGCCTGGTTAATTAAAAAACTTTTTTTGGGTAGAGACAGGGTCTCACCATGTTGCCTAGTCTGGCTTCAAACTCCTGGGCTCATCGACCCTCCTGCCTCAGCCTCCCAAAATGCTGGGAAATACTTGTAATGCAAAAGCCACCATGCGCAGCCTTGCAAATGTTTTCCGCGACAACATTTTAATAGTTTGTTTGCATTTTTTCTTGCAAATGCAAGAGGCGGTGTGAGGGTAGGTGTATCTGACTTGCACTGAGGGGCAGGAACGTCTGCTTACTACAGAGAAGCATCTACTGCCGTGACAGGCTTGCTTTACAAAAGATAGGAGAATCCTGCGGAGGTTTTGAAATTTACATTTACTCTTTGGAGTGAAGGAGGGGGGTTACTTCTTTCTTTGGTTTCAGTTACAGGCAAAATAAGCAATCAGAACAGCAATGTGCAGGCCATTGCTTGAAGGGACATATTAGAGGTAGAGATGACATGCAGGGGTCACAGCAGCAGAGCAGGGAGCCTGGAGACACAGGGCTGGACTCTCAAGGGGAACATTCTGCTCCTACCAGGAAGGCTCCAAGAATGGGTTGGACCCTGGCTCCCCACCAAGCCAGCTGCTTTGGTCAGGCTCAGCGGTCCCCATGCGGTCACCTGGAGAAGACCCACCATCCACCAGCAGCCACACCCACCCAGGAGGGAGATTTCTGTCTGGGGACCAGGGCACTATAACAGAACTAGTAACTGGGTTGAAGCAGGAGAAAAGGGAAAATGAAGCAGGAAAATTCAAAGTTGGATAAAGGGCAGAGTGAGTAAAAGCAGAGAACAGAAGCAAGGTGAAGAGACAGGTGGGCAAGAAGAAAGATAAAAAGCAGAGGTTCGGCAGCCAAAACAAAGGTGAGATTCAAAAGCAAGCGAGGACCCCATGGTTGCAAGATCCAGGCCAAATCAGTCAGGGGCAGCTCTTCAGAGACGGGCGCGCGCCTTAGAGAGAAAAAGTATCCTTCGCGTCACGGCGTATGATAAGCAGCTACCTAAGGTTCATGCACAGGGGCTGCATACTGGGCAGGTCCTTAGAATTATGGGATGGAGGTGACTCACAAGCACAAAGGAGCCAAAGTAACTAAGCAGCACACCCACCTGATCAAGAAAGGGCAGACACGGCTGGAGATTAGGCAGCCTTGGAAAGAGAAGGACAAGTAAAAACACTTGCCAGTACCTAACTACACCAAACGGATGCCAATCTCATCTTGCAGAGGTCAGTCCACTCTCTACTCCGAGAGGGGGTCACGGTGCTTCTTACATTGCACCTGCCTTGCTGTGCTATCTGTGTGTGTCTCGTCCAATTCTTTCTACCAAGAGCCTGGGCTTGTGTGGCACCATCTGGTCATGGGGTGACACTGGCTTTTTAGGGCAGCACCATAGCGTGGCAGGTGAGAGTGTGCACAGGGAGCACCGGCCTGCCCCGTGCTCCTTGTGTTCCCCAGGGCAAGTGACTTCTGCTGCCCATGCCTCTACCTCACTTGCCTGCAAAGTGGGGATAATAACCATGTCCAGCTCCTAGATTATTGTAGGGATTAAATGAGCGGAGGCATGAGAAACGCTTAGTGGGTCAGCTCCTAGAATTACCTGGCATTCTTTGCTTTCTTACACTGCCCCAGCAAGATGCCTTTTTCTTCACATGACGGGGGTGTGGAGTTCCACATGCCACAGCTGTGAGTGGGGATGGGGGTTAGGACTGCGTTAAGCTGTTAGGTCTGTCCTTATTACTCTTGCTAACACACAGGCCGCCTGGAACTTTAGGGTTAAAATTTTCCTGGGAAAATAAGAGTCAATAAACAATCAAGAAAGAGGCAGAACGTGAGAAGAGAGTGAGTTTTGGGGAAGGTGAATTGGCATTACTGCACCCCGGCCATGAGCTTAGCAGACACACTTTAATCCACCTCAGGGATCATGCTGCACACATCACTGGATGTTTGATATGTGGTCTTTGCAGCCGCATCTGTATGCTCATAGTTTCAGCTCCACCTCTTGGTTAACTTTCAGAGATTTCAAACATGTTTATTCAAAATGTAAGTAGAAAGTGTGAATCAGAATAAGGACCCCAGCCTTGCCGTCCAGCTCTGAGAGTTCCACTCAGCTTCTGACTCTGACCTTAGCATCCTGTCAGAACCCTGACTCCAGGGCATGGAATAAAATTGTGAAAATGATGGGAAAAAGGAGAATCCACAGCTGGCCTTTTCTAGTTATGCCACGCACTTGACAAATTTATGAAACTCAAAACGTAATAATTTTCATGGCAAAGTTGCAAAAGAAAAGATTTGCAAATACCTGGCAAATATCCACACAGGAACAAATGGGCAGGGGTTCCATGAGCGTGCAGCCTGTGAAATCGCAGCTTTACATCAAGTAACTGTCAGAGCACTGCAGGGACATTCAAGGCCCCAAATCACGGGTCCATTAGCCGGGGAATCCCTTGACAATTACACTTCTGCTTCCACAGTTGCCTTCTCTCCCCCTTGTAGAGGCCGAGATAATATCACTTGTCAGGTTGCACTTACCTTGGATCTGAGCAGATTTTATTTAAATACAGGCTCCTATCAAGCCTGTGGCACCACCTTCCTCCCGATGGCTCCAGTCCCCTGCAGGTGGTTCCCTAGTTCTGCAATCGGTGGGTGTCCTGGGACTCCGTTTTTTAAGTCCTCCCCAGGCAAGCCTGCTCCCAAGCTGTTGTCCAGGAATAATTAACAACAGCATTTAGATAACAAGGTTTCTCCTGAATCTGCACATTAATTGAAGAAGAGCTCACTGTGGCGGTGACATCGGTTGTGACAAATTGACCCTCACTCCTGCTCCCCGGGCTGTGCAGATAATCTTCTCTGTGCTGTCAGTTTGCTGTATTATTTTGGAAGGCAAGATAAGCAGCCTCTTATAAATTAGACCACATGTACTTTGGAAGAGTTTCTATTGAAGTAAGCTTTCTGTAGCCTGCTCAGTATTATTAGAATGATGCTTGCATTTTGCTAATGTCCATTGTGGTGGTGGGATAGGGACAGTGTGAGCAGAAGTGCGGGGTTCACACCCACATGTTGCCTGCAGAGTCATGTTTATTTACAAGAGCAAATCTCCTCTGAAACAACGTGGCCAGACGACAGAATCTATCCAAATGGAGTGGAAACTTGAAGAGAAAAAGGTCAACAGACAGAATTCATGTCAGTTGATGGGCATATTTTATTTTGGAAAACATTTTGTCAATTATCTTATAGGTCACAAACAATTGCTAAGTAACCAAAAGTTGCAAACTTTTGGTTTAAAAAATCTCAGCCCGGAATTCGTAAGTTCAGTTTACATGTGACCTGCAACAAGTAGGGGGTGCCGTTCTGAAGGTGCTGACTCCTGCCCCGTTGAGCACAGGGATTGAATCCCCCCGGACCTCAGCTGCAGGCTGGAGGTGTAGGGCAAGCCTGGCTCTCACCGAACCTTACTGCTTCACTTGCAAAGACTTCCAGGTGGGTGCTCCTTGATAGGCAGGGAGCTGTGGGGGGGTAAGGCAAGTCTGCCTCTCACCGAACTCACTGCTTCACTTGCAAAGACTTTCCAGGTGGGTGCTCCCTTGATAGGCGGTGAGCTGGCATTGGCAAGCGTGGCTATTTGATGAATGTGCACCGTGACTGTCTCCCTGAAAAGGTCTTTGCCCATGGAACCCTCGAGTTTGGTGTCCACACAGAGGGGCTTGTGGGTGACATTCCCTGGAAGACACTTTGAGAGCCAGACTAGCCTCTGTGTACTGAGCTTCTTTGAATGAGTAGCACAATACCAAGACCTGAACTCCTTCTCCTATTCCTTATAACACGACCTCTTTTCATGTTAAAAATATTAGACAGTAATAATGAGACTAGACGAGTCTAGCTGGAGATTGAAACTTGCATCAAACACAAGCTCTCGAGTTTTTTGAGGTCAAAGGGCTATCACATGGCCTAGAGATAGAGCTGGGAAGTGTCCAGGGTGGTCATGCCTTGTGTCTGCTCAGTGGGGGGCTTTGTGTCATTTACCACCATAAGCGTTCTCAGTGTGGATCCTGCTCAGCCCAACTTTCAACAAATGATAAAATAATGCACTATGAAGTCTATTGGGACTGAGAGTGGAAACGTGCCCACACTTTAGGCCCACTTAGGTATGGCCTGGCCCTGGACCATGAGGTGTCTGGATTGAGTCAGTTCTTAACCAAATAGGCCCCATTGAGCTGTTTTGCATCATGACTGGTTTTGAGGCTTCAAAGTGAACTTGGAATATCATAGAAGTCCATCCATCCATGCATCCATCCATCCATCCATCCATCCATCCATCCACCCATCCATCCACCCATCCATCCATCCATCCACCCATCCATCCATCCATCCATCCATCCATCCATCCACTCATCCATCCATCCATCCATCCATCCATCCATCCATCCATCCACTCATCCATCCATCCATCCATCCATCCATCCATCCATCCATCCACCCACTCATCCATCCATCCATCCATCCATCCATCCATCCATCCACTCATCCATCCATCCATCCA
>NW_016806237.1:1568262-1648332 GCF_001698545.2 Rhinopithecus bieti | reverse complement strand
CACCCATCCATCCATCCATCCACCCATCCATCCATCCATCCATCCACCCACTCATCCATCCACTCCTCCACTCATTTACTTAATTCAACATATATTTGTAGGCGGCTCCATGGGCCAGGCTCTGTGCCACATGACAAGTCTACAATAGTGAACACGAGAGACACAGTCCTCGGACTCCAGAGTTGAATGCAACATGGTGAGACGCACTACAATTGGCTGACAAGTGCCCTCTCTCCAGGTGCCACGTCCTAATTCACAGGACCTGTGCATGCGTCACCTTACATGGCAGAAGGGCCTTTGGAGGTATGATGTGGTGAAGGACCTGGAGTTGGGGAGATTCTCCTGGACTCTCTGGATGGGTCCGCTGAAATCACAAGTGCCCTCATAAGAGGGAGGCAGGAGGTCCGAGTCAGGGCACAGGATGAGACAAGAGATCAGAGAGTCAGAGAGAGGCGTGAAGAGGCTACATGGCTGGCTCTGAAAATGGGGGCAAGGCCAGCAGCCCAGGAACACAAGTTCCTCTAGAACTTGGAAAAGAAAGAAACCACTCTTCTCCAGAGGGTCCAGGAGGAATGCAGCCCTACTGATGCCTTGACGTTAGCCCGTAAAGTGACTTGGGCTCTGACCTTCAGAGCTGTAGATGATAAATGTGTGTTATTTTCAGCTACTGAGCATGGGGGCATTTGCTGCAGGAGCCACAGGAAATGGAAACAGGGACAGTGCCGAAGACCCTTAGAGCTGGGAGCAACTGGGGCTGTGACAGGGCCCCAGTCTCCTCTGAGACTTCCTGGAGCAATTCCTTCCCCATGCTGGAGTGGACGTGGGGTCAGGGAAGATACTCAGAAGGAAGTAACGGGTTGAGGTTTGGAAGACAAGAGACAAGGTGAGATGAGAGGGTCTCAGCCACAGACAACAGCGAACATTAAGGCCGGTGATCAGATCAAGTGGAGCCCACCTGGGGAACAGGAAGACCCTCGAGAGGACTGGGATGTGGAGGGAAAGGGGGCCCAGGTCTGAGGTGACAGAGACTGGTGGGAGTGGACCTCCAGGGCCTTGGGGACAAGCAGTGACCCAACATTTGCGCACTGAGCCAGGAGCTACTCCCGGTTTGTGTGTGTGTCTCAAAAAAGGATCACTCTGGCTTCGGAAATGGGGAGAATTGGATTAGGGATGCCCAAAGGATCTCCATGAACACACAGAAATGCCCCCTGAATAAGGAACCTCCAGGCCTCCACACCATCACCAAAGACCTTCCACAGTCATTTGCGGCAGGAAGGAACACAGCCGGGGGACAGTCTGGACATCGAGGGATTGCACACGCTTTACTTCTGCCATTCAGGCACAAACTCACCTTCTGCATGCAACATTCAGCTATTAATTCTCAATTTGAAAACAGTGAAGGCTTGTTGTAAAAAATAAACAAACAAACCAAAAACACACAACCCAGACATTTCCCGGCTGCTGCTATTTCTCTTACTCTTTCCCTTCAGGCTGGTGCCAAATCCCCTGCCATGCTCCCCACACTCCCAGCTCTGTTCTTCAGAAAGCTGCCACTTAGGCAGGGGCTTTTGGTTAAACACACAGGGGCATATAAGGTGGGGGCCACATCCCCATCCGGGAAGCGGATCCTGACCATTCCCCTGAGAGCAATGGCTTCTGTTGGTGAAAAGAACCTACAACGTGGAGTTGGGCACAGTGGTGGCCCAAAAAGGGCTGAATCACGAGGATGTTCAAATAAAGAGAAAAGAAGAGCAGCCCTTCCCCAGCCATTGCTCTTGGAGGTAACAAAGTGGCTTCCATCCGGTTCATTCTAAAGACAGAGACAGGTAGATGCTGGTGGTGCTGGAGACCGGTGGGCTGCCCTGTTGCTGGCTTCATGCAGAGTTGGGGCTTTGACACTATCATGACGGTCTCAGACTCATCCCTTGTTCTGCAGACTCCCAAATGGAAAAGGCCAGGTGACAAAGTTTATCAACCCATATGCAAATGGCAGAGCACAGTGACGGGGACTGCAGGGCATGCCCCTAGGAAGACTTCGTAAGTGTGAGAGGGAGGCCCATGCCTCCACCCCCGAACACCCACTTTATTACATCAAAGTGTCAGAGACCACAAGCCAAAGTCAAGTTTCCAGGTTGCATTGATGAGTTCATGAACACATGTGACTATGTCTGAAATGGATTACAAAGGAATTCAGAGAGATATTCCAATGATGGGACTTGGTTCCCTTATAGACCTGGCTCCAGATGCCTGGCCCTGGGCAGGTAGGGAGGCAGCAGGCCTTCCTGGGGGATGAGGGCCGTTCTTCTTGGAGCCACGTGGGTCTCCCAGTGCCATTGTCCAGAGAGGATCAATGCCCTGGCAACTTCTAGAGTGCTGCACTCAGCAGGCTGCCCAGTACACAGTGGCTGAGCTAGCAATTAGCATCAACCGCTTCTATCCACTTCATGTTTTATCACTCAATGTGCTTATGAGCAATTCTGATTCAATCAGACTTATTGTCTATAATGTGCTGGTGTATTGCTTTACTGCAGAGAAAAATCCCATCGGGGCTCAGATCTCAGCCTCCTAAAAATGAACTCTGAGGAACAATGGGCAATTTGCTGTGAAGGTTATTATTGGTGAGGCTGCAGAGCTCATTCTTTTTAGTGAGTATACTGAGCTTTAAAGGGCATTATGTATCTTTAGACTATAGTAAAAGGTATGCATTGCCTGTAAATGCCATTGTCCCTAATCTTTGGATGGCAGTATTCATGTTTCCGCCACTTCCAGCAAATGATCTGCACGATGTGAGTCATGACTGTGGTCCTAGGGGTGGGAATGTCGAGGTCTCAGTGCACCTCATGAAAACAGCTAAGTGGATGGACACACTATAGAACCAGGAGTAGCCGGGCGCGGTGGCTCAAGCCTGTAATCCCAGCACTTTGGGAGGCCGAGGCGGGTGGATCACGACGTCAGGAGATCGAGACCATCCTGGCTAACAGTGAAACCCCGTCTCTACTAAAAAATACAAAAAACTAGCCGGGCGAGGTGGCGGCGCCTGTAGTCCCAGCTACTCGGGAGGCTGAGGCAGGAGAATGGCATGAACCCGGGAGGCGAAGCTTGCAGTGAGCTGAGATCCGGCCACTGCACTCCAGCCTGGGAGACACAGCGAGACTCCGTCTCAAAAAAAAAAAAAAAAAAAAAAAAGAACCAGGAGTAAACGGAAGAGTGCAGTGACGGAATGGACAGTTATCCGATAGTTTAAAAATGCGGCTTGAACTGCAATCAGTGGATCCTATCACCTACTTCATGGAATTGACTATAATGCAAGAAGACCAACAAAGCTGGCGCCTGTTATCTACGAAGGTTTCTTTCACATGAAGCCAAATCAGCCAACGCTATTGAAACAATCATCCCTGAGGGCTGAGCGACGATTTGTTCTTGGAAAGAACAAAACCCAAATAATAACACATGACTCTGATGTAGTTTCTGAGCACACTTTCCTTATCTAGGAAGCTCTCCCTGATATTTAGAATTTGGAAATACGTCTTGGAAGACGGTCTCCAAGTACCTCTAATCTGGACACCCAGCCAGCACTTCAATTTGCTGATAGCTGTCTTTTTAGCTTTCAGAGGAACTGATTGCCTGGATCTCTGAGTCAGGGCACTTGGGCATTAGAATCAGCGGAGAGTTTTCATGACCGAACATTCTGTTGTGCTGCGATAGGAGCAAAATTCACTTTGCATTCTGCTGGTACAATATCCCTGATGGAACTTTAGGGATGGCAGGGCATCGAGTATAGAGCGCAGCACTCTCACGCCTAAGTTTGCTCAGATGCTAGAATCAGTCGTGGGGCACGTCCACATCCACCACCTGAATCGATTCTCAGACCAAGGATGCCAGCCACGGAGAATGTGGTTCCTCCGGAAACGGAGGACTCATCCCTGACTGAAGCCTGTGGAGCGGCGCTGCCGTAAACACAGGGGTGGAGTTATCTTTTGGGTACGTTTGTTTCTTTCCTCTGAGTGGATACTCCATAGTGGGCTTGCTGGATGGAATGGTGTTCTATTTTTAGTTCTTTGAGAAATCTCTGTACTGTTTTCCACTGAGGTTGTGCTAATTTACATTCCCAGCAAGAGTGTGGAATGGTAGACATCAGAGACTCAGAAGGTTGGGAGAGTGGGTCAGGGTGGGGAAGGGAAATTACTTAAAGGGTACAATGTATCTTATTTGGATGATGGATGCACTGAAAGCCTGGTCTTCACCACTATGAAACTATATAGCCATTTAACAAAACTGCATTCGTACCCTTAAAAATTATACAATTTTCAAAAACATTGTGGAACACAGGAAGCTGAAGCCAAGGTGGGAACCCACGTGCTGCTCCTCCTTTGGCCTCTCTTCCACCTGGCTTTGGCTGGCTTTGGAGGCTCAAGTCCACTGATGTCAGGGGCGGGGTGGGTGCACGTATTCCACGGGGACAGAAATCAGTCCACTGGGGGAGGATGGAGATGGTGCCTGCTACAAATTGTCACCACTAGCTCACCACTAGATCCTGGGGCTCCAGGCCAGAGGCCTATGGCACTCAGGAGTCCAGACGGGTGGAGCTGGATTAGGAGGACAGGATGAAAGCAGTCCATGATGAAGTTAAGGCCCTATGGGTCCAAGATGATCCCTAGAGCGATCTCAGGGCTTGGGAGGCAAGAATGGGATGGGGAAGCAAGAGCCCCCGCTGGGAGAGGGCAGCCAAGGGTGTCATTCTGTGCATCTGAGAGATTACACACGCTGCCGATCTGAGCTCTGCCCCAGAAAAGTTACGGGCCTGGGTCAACAAGTGTTTTCTGAGCACCCACACTGCCGGAGGCTGCTCCAGCCAGGGCCCCTGCTCTTGAGGTTGGGCTAATTTACATTCCCATGAAGCTCCTCCACCAGCACTCCTCTCTGCTCCTCCCTTCTGCTCATGTTGATTCAGCCGTGTCCAGGCAATGCTGCTCAGAAAGGCCAGTGGCTAGCGAGGTGACCACTGCAGTGAACAGTGGGTCAGGAGTGCTGACCTGGAGGGGGCAGTGCTGGGGAAGCTGCCTGTGGGAGGGAGGCCTCTGTATCCATTACACATAGTGGGGGACCCAGCCACGGAGACACCTGTTTCCAGGCATGCCTGCCCTCCAGGACACTGGAGGAGATCCATGCTGGCCATGATGGAGGTCATGGGACAACATTTGAGGACACTCTCAGGAATAAGGAGCCACTGCCAGAATAAATGTCCTTCTTTCCAGAGATCCCCAAGGTGTGCCAGAAATCAATTACATGGGAATTACCATCATCCAATCCAATGACTATTCTTCAAAGCAGCCTGTGGGTGTAGGTGTATCGCACAGGTGTAGGATACAAGAATCACCGCGTGGAGTTGGGATTAAGTTTGTCTCAATGAAACGCAAAGGCATAGCCTAGAGCAACCTATACCTTCTGTCAGCAATACCAAGGACAATGTGATCATGCTGTCCCCACAACATTCCCCTCACTGTTCAGGGGCTGCAGGATGAAGCACCCACACTTGCTCAGCAGTGGCTGAGTGACACCTCCACACACGTGGGTCCCTCGTGGTTGTGAGTGTGAGTGGGATGCGTGCATTTGGTGAGCAGCGTGGAACGGAATGCAGGTGAGAGTCCGGCGTGGAGGCTGCATTCCTCCCTGGATGAGTTATGTTGGGGATCCTTCCAAATGCCCTGGATTTATGATGTAATTTTAGTATAATTAAAACCTGAATCATTCAAACTATATAATTAATCACATTCAGCTTCAATCACCATTTCTAATTGATCCCAGGCTGCAGGCTCTGCACCTGGAGATCTTGGTGACACCAGCAACAGTTAGCAGGTGGCTCAGCCTGCTGCCTCCTTGCTCAAGCACAGGGGCCAATTAGAAAAATGCTGTTTTGCTGCTGACCCCAGGGGAGGCAGGCCCGGCGAGAGCACAGACCGCACACAATGCCCGTAGCACACAGCATGCGGGGCTGCTGAGGGCAGGTCAAAGACACAGCTGCGAAAGGACAAGCTGGATGACCCAGAAGATCCCAGAGCTCCTCGAGTCTCATAAGAGCCGTGTGTTGTCAAATGAGCCGACCAAGCCTGGCAGGTGTAGGGAATTGGACTCAAACTCAATTCAGTAAGCACAGCTCCTGCTAGAACTGCCTTCTCCAAAATGAGCCCTGTGTTTTATGAGAGAACCCAGTAGAATGAGCATAAAAGACAGAAACAGTGCTGAAGAACTGAAGGACTTGCCACGGCCAACATCATAGAAAACTACGATGGTATGTGGCCCCACAGCTTCTTGAAAAACCGCCAAGCCCCTGACCAGACTCGCCAGAAAACCTATGAAGCTAATGCTGGAAATCACTGCAGCTCGTGGGAAAATGGGTGTGGGAACCCCATGAGACACAGGATACTGAGGATGTTTCAGAATGTGTTCCGAACCTCCTCTCTCGCGGGTAGAGATGGCTTTCATTCATTTCTAGGCTATTGTGACACCCCAGATTCTGCAGATAAGCCTGCACAGGGGCATCGTTTTAAAGTATAAGGCCCAGGTAGATTGTCACGGTCCATGCCAGAGTGTGCACCAGTTAGGTCACTGTGTAGGTCTGTGTGGGGGCTCAGGCGTTCTTCAGATGTGTGAAGCTGAAGCATGTTGAGAAAGGAACCTCTTTCTCCTCCACACAAAGACTCTGTGTCCATTCCTGGTGGCCCCAATTTCTGGCTGTTATAAATGTCAGAGTTGGTTAGAAACTTGTGTCCACACAAAAGCCTGCACACGGCTGGTTATAGCAGTTTTATCCATAAATGCCAGGGCTTAGGAGCAACCAAGGTGCCCTTGGGTTGGTGAATGGGTAAATAAACTGTGGTGCATATCGATGGTGGAACGTTATTAGTGTTCACAGATACAAGCTATGAATCCATGAGAAGTCACCGAGGAAGCTCACATGCATATTACCAAGAGAAAGACGCCAACCAGAAACACGTTGTTTGAATCCAACTCTAGGACATTCTGGAAAGAAGCCAGCCAGAGAAGCACATCGTATGATTCCAACTCTAGGACATTCTGGATAAGGCAAAACTATGGAGGCAGGGAAAAAATCAGTGGCTTCAGGGCTTGGGGTTAGGGAGGGAGGCATCGGTGGAGCACAGGAGACTTTAAGGGCAATGGAGCTGCTCCATGTGATACCGTAATGGTGGGTCCATGTCATGATGCGTCTGTTCCAACCCACAGAATGTCGAAACAGTGAGCCGTCAGTAAACCGTGAACTTTAGGTGATACTAATGCATCATCACCAACTCGTTAATTGTAACACCCACCAGAGTGGTGACTGTTAATGGTGGGGGAGGCTGGGGACAGGGAGAGGAGTACATGGGAAATCTCTTCATCTTCCCCTCAATTTTGCTGTAAACCTAAAACTTCTCTAAAGACATTAAGTCTTTTAGAAATGTCAGTGCTCAGAGTGCCAGGGGTTTGTCGATGAGGATAGCCTCACTGCAGCTGACACAGAGCTAGTGTTCCCTGAGGTGGGAGTAGGCACGGGGGAGGCTGAGGGGAGCCCGGCAGGGCAGGAGCCCTGGGGACGGCTGGGAGGGGGCACAGGGGTCTCACGGTCTCCAAGGGAAGCCGCTGCGGAGGAGCAAGAGACAGAGAGTGGGATGCTCAGGCCACAGGCCATGGTTATGCTGCAGCCAGGGTGCTGTTTCCATCACAAGAGGAAAAACACAGCACACCATGGAGCCAGCCCAGGTGCAGTGAACACAGCTAAGACTGGCTTAGAAACAAAAACACAAAAAAGAGGCCCCCCGCGTGCCCTCAGACTTGTTCTAAGGGCAGGAGCCGGAGACTCAAAAAGGGGACGGCAAAGAGAGATGACTGTAGAGCCCAGGGACTGGCAGATGGGCTAACGCTGGGTGGGAGCTTCAAGCTTTGCCTTGAAGCTCCCTCACCAGCACTCCTCCCTCTGCTCCTATCTCCACTCCTGCCTCTGCTCCTATCTCCACTCCTGCCTCTGCTCCTCCCTCAGCTCTTCTTTCCACTCCTCCCTCTGCTCCTCCCTCTGCTCCTATCTCCACTCCTGCCTCTGCTCCTATCTCCACTCCTGCCTCTGCTCCTCCCTCAGCTCTTCTTTCCACTCCTCCCTCTGCTCCTCCCTCTGCCCCTCTCTCCACTCCTCCCTTCACTCATCCCTCTGCTCGTCTCTCTGCTCCTCCTTCCACTTCTCCCTCTGCACCTCCCTCTCTCCTCCCTCTCCTCCTCCTTCTGTTCCTCCCTCAGGTCCTCTCTCCACTCCTCCCTCTTGTCTTCCCTCTGCCTCTCTCTCCACTCCTCCCTCTGCTCATTCCTCCATTCATCTCTCTTCTCCTCCCTCTATTCCTCCCTCAATCCCTCTCCCTGCTCCTCCCTCTGATCCTCCCTCTGCCCCCTCTTTATTCCTCCCTTCACTCCTCCCTCTGCTCCTCCCTTCATTCCTCCCTCTGCTCCTCACTCTGTTCCTCCCTTCATTCCTCCCTCTGCTCCTCCCTGTGTTCCTTCCTCTATCCTTCTCTCTGCTCCTCCCTCCACTCCTCCCTCTGCTCCTCCCTCTGTCCCTCCCTCTCCTCCTCTGTCTGCTTCTCCTTCTGCTTCTCCCTCCATTCCTCCCTGCACTCCTCCCTCTGTTCCTCCCTCCTCTCCTCCCTCTGCTCCTCCTTCCCCTCCTACCTTGCTCCTCCCTCTGATCCTCCCTCAGGTCCTCTCCTCCCTCTGCTCCTATCTCCACTCCTGCCTCTGCTCCTATCTCCACTCCTGCCTCTGCTCCTCCCTCAGCTCTTCTTTCCACTCCTCCCTCTGCTCCTCCCTCTGCTCCTCCCTCTGCTCCTATCTCCACTCCTGCCTCTGGTCCTCCCTCAACTCTTCTTTCCACTCCTCCCTCTGCTCCCCCCTCTGCCCCTCTCTCCACTCCTCCCTTCACTCATCCCTCTGCTCGTCTCTCTGCTCCTCCTTCCACTTCTCCCTCTGCACCTCCCTCTCTCCTCCCTCTCCTCCTCCTTCTGTTCCTCCCTCAGGTCCTCTCTCCACTCCTCCCTCTTGTCTTCCCTCTGCCTCTCTCTCCACTCCTCCCTCTGCTCATTCCTCCATTCATCTCTCTTCTCCTCCCTCTATTCCTCCCTCAATCCCTCTCCCTGCTCCTCCCTCTGATCCTCCCTCTGCCCCTCTTTATTCCTCCCTTCACTCCTCCCTCTGCTCCTCCCTTCATTCCTCCCTCTGCTCCTCACTCTGTTCCTTCCTCTAGCCTCCCTCTGTTCCTCCCTCCTCTCCTCCCTCTGCTCCTCCTTCCCCTCCTACCTTGCTCCTCCCTCTGATCCTCCCTCAGGTCCTCTCTCCACTCCTCTCTCTGGTTCTCCCTCTGCCCCTCTCTCTGTTCCTCCCTCAGCTCCTCCTCTGGTTATTCCTCTGCTCCTCCCTCTGTTCCTCCATCTATCCCTCTCTCTGCTCCTCCCTCTGGTCCTTTCTCAGCTCCTCTTCACTCCTCCCTTTGCTCCTCCCTCTGCTTCTCCCTTCACTCCTTCCTCTAGTCCTCCCTCAGCTCCTTTCTCCACTCCTCCCTCCACTCCTCCCTCTGCCCCACTCTCCACTCCTCCCTCCACTCCTCTCTCTGCTCCTCCCTCTGCTCATCCCTCTGCTGCTCACTCTGCTTCTCCCTCTATCCCTTTCTTTGCTCCTCCCTCGGCTCCACCCTCTGCTTCTCCCTCTTTTTCTCTCTGCTCCTCCCTCCGTTTTTTCCTCTGCTTCTCCCTTCACTCCTCCCTTTGCTCCTCCCTCCACTCCTCCCTCTGTCCCTCCCTCTGCTTTTCTCTCTGCTCCTCCCTCTCCCTCTCCCTTTGCCACTCTCTCTGTGCTTTGCGAGCGTAAAAACAAATTCTGATGACTTTTTCCAGGCCGTGAGTTCTGTCTGCTCCACAGACATGCAGAGTGGAAGGAAAACCACACAATACCAGCAACGATGAAAGAACAGATGAAGTTGATTACATCAACCCTCTGTGACTCTTCTGGAATCCCTCAGCAGCAAGCTTTTCAGAATTCCTTAAGTCAAGCCAAATAGGATCTTAAAAAAAAAAAGGTTTAATGTAATCATTGGGAGAATAAAAAAGACAAGAATAAGATAAGGATTTATGTTTATTTATGGGTCAAACATCATATTTGACATGAAGTAATTTGTTTTACTGTGACTTATACACTTGAGAACAGATTGTGTGTGTGTGTGCATAAGTGTATGTGTGCATATGTTTAAGTGTGTGTTCATATGTGTGTATGTTTTCGTGCATGGATGTGTCTGTTATACATCCATGTTGAAAAACCGCCAAGCCCCTGACCAGACTCGTCAGAAAACCTACGAAGCTAATGCTGGAAATCACTGCAGCTCGTGGGAAAATGGGTGTGGGAACCCCATGAGACACAGGATACTGAGGATGTTTCAGAATGTGTTCTGAACCTCCTCTCTCGCGGGTGGAGATGGCTTTCATTCATTTCTAGGCTATTGTGACACCCCAGATTTTGGCTTTTAATGGTGTCAGGAAAATGAAAGCCACAGAGCCCCTGGAGGCTCCTGGAATTTTCTGACTTATCCCCTGTGCGTGTTGGAGGGAAGACTGGAGAGAAGGTGAGTGCTTGGCTGGTTCTCCAGAGCCCTGGGCTTTCCCAGTGGGGGTGTCAGTGTCCCCCACAGAGCCCCTGGCTCAGAATGTGCTGCTGAAACACGGTTGTTATGCAGCATTTTCACTTAGAAACATTTCACATGGGTTAGCTCTAGCGAGAGTTTTAACTGTTTCCGGATAGTCATACAGGCAGAACTGAGTGGTGATGAAGACCTCAGTCAAGTTCCCAGCTTAAGACACATGGATTAAAAACCTCTGCTTGTCTCTTCTGTGTGGCTTGTGAGGTGGGACAAGAAGCGCCCTGCTTCCCAAGTTTGCATGGAAGAAGGCTTTAGGAGAATATGAAAATATGTGGCTGGATGGCAGCTGATAACGATTGGCTATGAATAACATTAGCCGGTAATTCCAACTGGAGACTGCTATCCTCCGCTTTTACCTTGGAGATTATTAAATAGATAAAATGAGTTTTTCAAAATCTTTTAATAGTTACACATTATTCTAAGCTTTCAATTTATGTGCCTTTCTTTTCCCTTTGTGTTTATTTATATCTGACCATTTCCCGTCAACTCCAATACACCTTGTACTCAAATTGCTTATTTTTCCGCAGGATACCATTTGAGCCTCAGACATACCGTGTCTGTAGCAAAGGCCTCAGACATTCTGGGAAAACCCAAATGGAATGTGCACAAGAGCCTAGGCTCGGGTGGCTCAGCTCCAAGTCTGCAGAGCTGTGTAATTGCAGACTCCAGCTCAGCGTCTGGAAACAAAAACACAGGATGCAAACAATTTCTGGAAGAAGGCACGTTGCATTTGGTTTTGGTGGCTACAGCTTGAGATTAGAGAGTGTTCATTATGAAAAATTTGTATACAATTTCTAAATAACACTGAGGAGAGATGAGAAATGCTACTGAAAGTAAGCTCTCCCCCCGACACTGGCACACACACGTACACACATGAGCCTCACCCTGAGTCATTTCAGTCCCTGACCATCACAGGGCAGGTTGAACAAACAGCAGATCCATAGCTGGGAACGGTTGAAAGAGCCATTGAGTGGGGAAGTGAAGAGCGTGGGCTTTGGACCAGACAGGCCTGGGCTGAGGTGTGATCACATTTTGAGGGAGAATCAAACAATTCTCTACTTGCGTCCTCATTCTCAATGTCGTGTGGGGACTCTCACGCCTGGACGAGCTGAGTGATGGTCCCGGGGTGCCTGGGACGCCTGGGACTTTCCTGGTTTTGAAATGGAAAGCCTGGCGTCCGGGAACCTGGCAGCCTCAGGCACGTGGGAATGGTTGGTTACCCTAGTTCCCTGGCGCTCTTCACCCGCTCACATCTTCCCTCCCTCCCGGATCTGGGGACGGCCTTCTATTGTAAGGCAAGTAAGAAAACCATGAGGAATAAGGGCTTTGGGACACAGTCTGGTTTGTTTCATTGATTGGTTTATGATCAGGAATTATTATGGGTCATTCCTTATTACATGTTTATAATTGATGTGAAACTCTTTAGAATCTAAACAAGGAACAATTTATTGACACCAAAAGATCTGGACAGATGACTTAACCTGGCTTTGATGGATTTTTTTTTGGTTCATCATCTTTTTTTTTTAACATGTGGCATAAACCCTAAAAATACAATTGTCAAAGTAAATATTTTCATTTAGAAAATGAAACTTTTATTCCAAAAGTTTGCAAAAGTAATACTGAGCATTTCCCATTCTACCACCTGGTTTACATTCTTCTGTTATGTTTTAATAGGTAACAGTTGTGGTGGGCCCTGTTTAAGGTCATCCAGTTCCAAATTCCCAGAACCTGTGAATAAGTTGGGTTCCATGGAAGTGGGGAATTTGAGGTAGCAGATGGAATTACTGTGATTAATTAGCTGCCCTCAAAATAGGAAGATGATCCTGGATCATCCAGCAGGGCCCAGTGTAATTACCAGGGTCCTTAAAAGGGGAAGGAGAGGCAGAAAAGAGAGAGGTGACCAGCAGGACAGTCAGAGAGAGAGGGTGACCAGCAGGACAGTCAGAGAGAGAGGGTGACCAGCAGGCAGGTCAGAGGGAGGGAGGTGACAACTAGGACATTGAGACAGATGGGAGGTGGCCACCAGGATGGTCAGACTGAGGGAGGTGACAACCAGGATGGTGAGAGGGAGGGAGGTGACCCAGGAGGTTGAGAGGGATGAGAGTTGCTGCTCTGAAAGTGAAGGGCGGGGCCATGAATCAAGGAATCCCAGAAGCCCCTGGAAGGAGGAAAAGGTGCGGAGTGGACTCTGCCCCGGAGCCTCAAATCTGCCCAGGGAGATCCACACTGGACTCTGCCCTATAGGATTCTAAGGGAGTCATTTGTGTTGCTGAAGCCACCTAGTTTGTGGCAATGTGTTACAGTGACAGGGACCTAATACAACACTGTGTGACGTTTCATTTAAATATATACTTTTTATTTATACCAATTGGTCCTTAACATTAGACAGAGTGAAAAAGGAGGTTGTATTGGTGCTTACGTTAACTGTTTGACACAGTCCACCAAGAGACTGGCCCAATACTCCCTGGTGCAGAGGGAGAGCGTCCCTAGGGGCTCAGGCACCCGCTGCTCCCGAGCATCCCTGCAGCACTTTCACCTGCTGCACTGACCTTCGCCCGCGGCACTGACCTTCATCTGTGGCACTGACCTTCACCCGCAGCACTGACCTTCACCCCCGGCACCGACCTTCACCCACAGCGCTGACCTTCACCCACAGCACTGATCTTCACCTGCGGCATTGACCTTCACCTGGGTTGCACAAAGGGGAAGTCTTAGGGGCCTGGGTTTGCTCCAGGGAGGGGGAAGTGTGACTATGGGGTGGGCCCTGGGGAGGCCTGGGGTGGAGGCAAGGCTGGGGTCACCAGTGTGCAGACAGGGGAGCATCACGGCCATGGGCACACAGATGGGCACTGGAGCACTGGGACCTCACAGAAGGAAAAGTCAGACAGAGGGAGGCACACTGAAACCAGGTGGGCGTGGGCGGGCCATGATGATCCTGCCTTGACCACACACTCCAGCGGATAGTTCTCACCCCTGATGATGTCCCCTTGACCACACACCCCAGCGGACAGTTCTCATCTCTGATGACCCCGCCTTGACCGCAAATTCCAGTGGACAGTTCTCACCTCTGTGCTGTGCCCAGGGTGTGTCAGGGATGGGATCCAGGGACACTGAGTCGAGCTGCAGCCTGACAAGCCTCATTTCTGAGCCGTGTAGCAACCCCTCCAGGAAGGTTTCATCATTTCCACTCTGCAGAGGGGACGCAGGCACCAGAGCCCACACAGCTAGGCAAAGGCAGAGCCCAGGTCCCAGGTTCAAGTTCAAGTGTCTGGATCTCAGACTCCTCTCCTCCACCACTCCAACAGCCCCTCAGCGGGCCTGGACCCTGAACCAAAGACAATCAACATAGCTTGCACGTATGTGGACAGTGTCCGGTCCTCAGCCTGCCCTTTATGCCCACAGGGATGGGCTCCTCCTTGTGGCTTCCGCTTGACTTCCAGTTGACGCTGTTCCAGAGATTCTTGCAACAGCTTCAGGGACCTACCTGTTCCAGACACCTTCCCTTCCCCCAGTCTCCATCTCACTGCCCTCATGTTCTCCCTGCCTACCTGGACTCTGTGTACAGACCCCCATGGTCAGGGTCTTCCTGCCTGAGAGGGAACACCTGCACCCTGCTCAGGGCCCACCTCCTCCCAAATGCCAGGTAACACTACTGGTGTCTTCCTGCTGCCCCAGGTAGCTGCTGTCCTGGAGTGGGGTCCCCCCAGCATTGCAGATCGCACAGGGGGTGCTTTCTGTTTGATAAGTACCTGCTGGGAGTTGGTTGGTAAGTTGGAACAAGTCAGTTAAAAAGGAAAATCACACCAAGTGTGTAGCTTAAGTCTTTTATTTAAAGTGAAACCTAACCATGAAGTCTTAGTGCTGTCATTTGGTGGGGAGCTGAGTCCTTTCCCAGGTGAGGGCCCGTGGCATGAACCTGCATCTCCTGCCACTCATTCCTGCCATTTCCCTTTTCTCTGTCACCTGGGGTCACTTGTCAAGGCCAGAGTCTCTGTGTCATGACCTGGAGGTTGGTTGGTCATTCTCGGCTACGTGACAAGCTGGACTGCTCCTGCCGGAACTGCAAGTGCTGCGTGAAGCTGCCAGGCTTTGGGAGGCTCCGTGAGCCTCACTGGAAGGAGCACCTTTGCCCTCGCTCCCTTCGCCTTTCCTCCCTGCTGGCTGTCCTCAGACGAGAGCCACAGACAGAGTAACACCGCAGACATTGGCGTCGGTCTCACACACACACGCTTAAAACAGTTGAGACATTCACAAAACTATTTCAGTTAATTGAGGCACCCCTGGGCGAGACATTCACAAAATGACTTCAGTTCATCGAGGCACCCCTGGGCGTGTTTTACCGAACTTGAGAGTCAAAGCCTTATCCCACAATGGCCGATCACCTCCAATTGACTGCTCTAAACTCATTTGACAAAACCAGCTTCTCATGGAAAATTTACAAACATTCCTGCCTGAATTACTGTGCGTGAAATAGGACCAGTGCAAGCTTGGCAATATTTCTGCTCTGGGCAAGAATAATTCTCCCATCTGGACCTACAATTTTGGGGAGGGAACACCGGCCAAAAGAGAGAACAGAATGAAGAATTATTTCCTGGGCAGAACCCCCGAAAAGGTGCAGTGAGCGTCTTCAGCCGATGTTCATCTGAGCCCACTCCTTAGAACACAGACTCTACAATAGCTTTGAAATTTACAACTGCAGCATAGAACTCGTGACTGCATAAATCAAGGAACTATCGCACTGGGAATGCCACTGATGAGCTGTGAGAGAAATGAACAAACAACTAGAGCCTGTCCTGATGGCGCCCGTGTCCCATGGCGGAGGTGCGGTGGTCCTGGGACCCTGGAATCGTGCTCCAGAGATCAGAGCAACCACGACTTCACCCTAAGGGAAGGAGAGGGGAGCCCCGGTCCCGGGCTGCATCGCGTCCCGGGCTTCGGGGGAGTGGCCTGCCGCACCTTGAGAGGAGGCAGTGTTCCAGTGGTGTCTGCTGGCTGGAGGGACCCTTGGCTGTGGGAGTGATGAGGTCACACTGAGCAGTGTTGTCTCCACATTCATAAGCTGTGCCTCGGACGCTCTGTGGAAACAACCAAGGCGCCAAGGATGGAATAAGTGTTGGAAGCCGGGGCATCTCTGCTTGAAGGAGATAAGACGGGGCCTGGTGAACACAGTTCCGGGGGCCTTGATCTTCTGATTAGGAGCCCAATCCCGCCGCAGCTGTGGAGCCCTGCGCGTTCTCAATGCCTGGAAAATTACCCGAAAATAATCGCATGGCAGCGCTTGGTCATCACTTTACCTTGACTTTTGAACATCTGATAATGAAGTGTGAACCTTCTGAAAGGTGCTTCAGTGCTGTGGGAAGCGTATCCTCATGGTCACTTTTCCCTCAGTCTGACCAGATGAATCAGGACAGAAATTAGGTGTCAGATATGGATATTCCCTTTAGAAAGAGCCGTCTGATTAGGCTGAGAATTGAGGATGGAAAAACCAATTTCATTCTCTTTGAAAAAAATATGGTATCTGATGACATTGTTTTCTTGGTATTAAGTTCACGTGTTTGCAAAAACAAAACTGGAATTTCAAGGTTTAAAACATTTATTTTGAGTCTCTACATGGAAGATGAGAACATGAACTAGAATTTTATTTTAATTTTATTTTAATTTTATTTTAAATTATAAACATTTAAAAATAGTGTTTAAATACTGAACATTAATGGCACTGTTAGTATTGTTAACAAGTGTTGAAAGTAGCTTGTGAACAGGCTGTCTATTCATCCTATCTATTAATTCATCTATCTATCTATCTATCCATCCATCCTTCCATCCATCTATACATCCATGTATATATGTATGTGTCTAGCTAGCTATATATGTATGTACATATGTATATATGTATGTATGCATATATGTATGTATGTATGTATGTATGTATCTAGCTATCTAGCTAGCTATGGAGGGCTATTTACTATAGGCAATCAACTCATGCAGTTTTGAAACATGAGAAGTCCGTGACCTGCCATTGGGAAGCTGGTGGCCCAGGTAAGCTGGTAATATGAGCTCCAGCCTGAGTCCATGGGCTTGAGAAACAAGAGAGCCAATGTTGTGGTTCTAGTTTGAGTCCATGCTTGAAGGCAGGAGAAAACCAACATCCCAGGTCCAAGACAGTCAGGCAGAGAGAATTCTTCCCACTTAGGCCTTGTGTTCTTTTCAGGCTCAGTAGGCTGGAGAGGGCTGACCCACACTGGGGAAAGTGATCTGCTTGACACATGAAATCGACTGTCACATACGCTGTGTCCTAGGTTGGGGAATTGCCCTCCTGTGAGTTGGAGTGGGAGTCAGGAACTCACCTGCCCCGTGTAACAGCTGCCAATGCAGCCATGTACCTTCTGCCTCCTGGGGATGAGTGTGGCTCCTGTTCTGGGCTTGGTCAGTATGAAGGACCTGCCCCGGACTTTGCATTAGGAGCTGAGGACTCAAAAACACCAGAGCCTGAAGAGCCTCCAAGGTGGCAAGATGGAAATCCCAGAGCAGAGCAGAAAGGGCAGCTGTGGCCATGCAGGTGGTCAGAGCACTGCCATGATGAGCCAAGTGGGTTCAGGACCTGGCAGTCAGACAGGTGGCAGCACAGCCCTACCCAGCACTAGGGCCAGCGAGAAGAGAACTGCGGTTCCTGTCTGTGCAGCCAGTGAGCTGGGTCCCCAGATCTGAAGGAGGTTCTGTGATGTACCCAGTACTCAGTACCCCAGACCCCAAGGAGGTTCTATGAGGAACCTGCTACTCAGTACCTCAGACCCCAAGGAGGTTCTGTGAGGTACCCAGTACTCAGTACCCCAGATCCCAAGGAGGTTCTCTGAGGTACCCAGTACTCAGTACCCCAGACCCCAAGGAGGCTCTGTGAGGTACCCAGTACTCAGTACCCCTTACCCCAAGGAGGTTCTGTGAGGTACCCAGTATACTCCCAGGAAAACCCGTAGTGATGAGATCAGCAAGAGTACTGTATGCTGTTCTCACCTAGGAGCGCTGAAGGGCTGAGCCTTCAAGGGAGAGGCCTGGGCAGAACAATGGCTTGGCCTTGTTCCAGGATCCCTGAGAACCTAGAAGTTGTCAAGCAAAACACATTTTCCCACCCAATTAATGTGGCTAATTTGAAGTGAGTCTCTAAAAATAGACATTTCGGGGTGAACAGATTGTACCAAAGTGCAGCTGCATTTATTGCATCCTGAGGATTGTAACGGGCTGGGATTTGTGACAGACGCATCATTACAGAAGGTACAAATGATGGACATTCGAGAGGAGGATGCGGCGAGGCCCCACCCACTTGAAGAGGCTCCTCACACGCAGGCTAGATGCTCCCTCATCCATGGTGCTCCTCCACGGTTCAGGATCCTCCTCCCCTGTAGGCCTGGTGCTCCCTCGTCCACAGTGCTGCTCTTCCTCATTCCTCGTCTGGCAAGGACACTGCTGGCAGCTGCCAGGAGGCCCCTTCCATCTAGAGCAGCAGGCCAGGAGAGATAAAATCAGGTATCCCTCTGGGTGACCATGGTGAGAATTTACCTTCCTCAAGAACTGCAGGCCAAACAGATTCCAAAGCATGGATCAGGCCAGTCTGAGACCCATGTGGTGGGACTATCCGACTCATCCCAAAGGGAACCTCACTCACAGGGAGAAAAGGTGAAGGGCTCTGAATCCATGAAGAGGACAAACATAAGCATCGGGTTTTCAGGAACGGAAACACAGACTATTGTGCTTGACTTTATTTCAAGCCATCCTCGGCATGAATAATCCTGCAGCCTCCTGAGACCAGATCCCATAAAGCAACCAGCAGGACGTTTACAAGGTAAGTTTCTATTTAGTACCTCGAAGAGACGAGCAGAACCACAGATGGAGAAATCGATGCCTTGTCAATCAAAGTCTGCAAAAGCTCCCTGGCCTGATACGCTCGCCTCTGCTAATCACTGATGGAGACTCATCGACGCACGTCGCCGGCGGGTTTTCTCTGCGCCTGCTGTCCCCTCCCATCTCTTTTGGGCCGCTTGAGTCTCACGTGGGCTTTACTGCAGCTGGCCTCCCTCTCCTGCCCCCTCATTACCGTCTGCAGCTCTGACCACACTGACCTGATTAAACAGAAGAAAGGAGAGGCAGCCTGGGGAGAAGAGGGTGGGCTGCTGGTGGGTCGTGAGTGTGCGTGAACCAGCATGGCGCCCCATCCAGGCAACAGCGAGGGAGGATCATCCCACTCATTCATGCAGGGAGTGGGAATGGGTCCATTACAGGCAGGGTGAAGGCGCTGCATTTTAAGCACCATTCAGTGAAAATCATTTCGAAAGCACAGAGAATCTTTCCAATGGGTAGAAGTATGGAAAGTCCTGCCACCAAAATGTTTTTAAATTAAAATATCACACAACTATTTTCCAAGCCAAAGTAACAAGGCCCCATCCCGTGGGCTGCTGCAGTGGAGACATTAAATATTGCAGTTTACGTCCTCGAGGGCCGCAAGGTGCCTTTAGATAAAATGTCACCATTCCAGAGACGATTTCATGAAAATAAATTCCCATTTAGCCTTTCTGAGTGTGCTGAAAGCATGGTTATCACAGGCAGCAAAGTACAGCTCCCTCAACAAACCAGGCCTTCCCACTCCCGGGTCAGGATGATGATCACGGTCCAGCTGTCCTCCCCTGCCATGTCTGCCTCCACCACCCTTTCCAGCTCAGACACTCGGTTGGACACACCATGGCAATAACCCCTAGTGGAGATACAGCCCTGGCCTCAGGAGATTGTAGCCCAGAGATGGAGGTAGACACTCCAATAAGCACACAGCTAAATATCAGGGTCAATGTCGTGCCTGCTAGAAGGGATGAATCACAGCTGCAGGGGATGGTCTAGGCTCCAGGGAGGGTCAGGGAAGGCTTCACGGTGGGACTGGTGCCTAGGATGAGGTCCCTAGGAGCAGGGGATGGTGAAAAGGACATGGTTTGCAGTCACAGAGATGCAGACAGAATAGTGCTTGCCAAGGGCCTGGGGCTGCAACGCAGAGCATCCATGGGTAGGCAGGTGGGTCGGAGCGGAGAGAAAAAGCTGGAGTGGGTGTGAGGTTCAGCTGGGGAGGGTTTGCCCTGACAATTATGGAAGAGAAGCAACAGCTCCCTACCTAAGTTTTTAAATAAACAAACTGTATTTAAACTCAGGTCATTGGTGGAAATTTTGAAGTCAACTATGGTTTTAAAAGTAATTGCATTTTATCATTCATACACAGTGATCTTGGTTAAGGGTTTAATCAAAATGTAGAGGAATTCAATTATTTAAAAAAAGCCCTGCTCAAGGGGATAGAAAATCTCATTTTAAATATCAAACTTTAATAATATAAAGTAAGAATATCCCAGTAATTACAAAAATCATATTTAGCAACTGGCTTGGTATATTTTTAAATTTTATTGTGATGAAACGTATTTTCTCCATTTATTTTGCTTTGGGTAAGTGCTTACTGGAGGATGTGAAAAAGACATTTCTTTTCGCCACAAGACTATATAAGCTGCTCTGATTTTGCAGACCAAGGCCAACTTGAAGAAAACAGTCTATTAATCAGAAGGTCGCCTTTTCAGGCACTGTGGGTTGTTTGTTACTTGAGTGAGGAGGACACTTTTTGAGATGGTAAAATGAGCAAAGTTTGCTCATGTTAAAAAGAAAACACCTTAAAATCCTTGGTAATATGTGGTTTAGTATTGAAAATGGTAGAGGAAGAAAAACTGTCAATTAACATTTTTTCATATGTGGTTTAGTATTGAAAATGGTAGAGGAAGAAAAACTGTCAATTAACATTTTTTCATATGTGGTTTAGTATTGAAAATGGTAGAGGAAGAAAAAACTGTCAATTAACATTTTTTTCAACTTAAAAGCCTTAAGGGACTAAGATTCCAAATGTTACCTAACAGAGAAGACACCAGCCTGGGACCCGGAAGCTGCAACTTCTCTGCCCTTCCTCCTGTCCTCCTTGCCACCCCAACCCCACTGCAGACATTGTTTGGAGCCTTTCAGTAGGGCCTGGGCAGGGAGGGTGGGGACTGATCCCCGGAACGGTGCGTTTTGGTCTTGAAGGCTGATTGGCCAATGCCTTGGGTTGGTGCGCACAGATTGCAGAGTTCCGACCCCTTACTGGGGCCGGAACTCTAATTAAATACTAATTAAATACTAATTAATACTAATTAAATACTTTTTAAACCACTATAGCTATAACATATTTTTGATGTTTTGAAGAATGAGTTCTCTCCCCTATCTTTCCAGGTAAGTTTTAGAGTTAGCTATTGTGTTTCTCAAAAAGCACTATTATGATTTTGGTAAAAGTTGCATTACATTACAGGATAATTATTGGAGAAATGACATCTTTACAATATGAAATTTTAAATAAACATTGTTAAGAACACAAATCTGCATTCCAAGTTGCCAAGTAATAAACTGAGAATATACCACCACATTTTAAAACATATTTATTGAAATTCAGCATTTTAATAACTTTGATGTTGAGCAGAAATACAGTATTTTAAAATTTTATTTAGTAATTTAAAATGTTATAGACGTGCTCACCATTTATAGAACATAGTTCAGTTCCTTACTCTGCATTTCACTCTGTAAGAAGCAGGCAGGTGTTGTGTTAAGTTGTGTTGACAGATGCTGTGATGTGCCACCCACATCCTGTCCTCTGTCCTCTTAGGAAAAAAAGACCCTTTCCCCAGCTTCTGGGGGTGTTGTTAGGGTTCACAGCTTCATCTCTCCCCAGGAATTGCACAGACTAAAGTGACCTTCCTTTTCCCTGGGAGTAGCTGGTTCCCATGCAGGTGCAGAGCCTCAATCCCCTTGTGCAGGTGCAGAGGCTAAGTCCCCTTGCCACAGCTTGGAGTGACCCTGGGGACTCCGGCTAACCTTCCTCCCTGCCAGCCCTACTTGCTCCCTCTCCCCAAGTGGTGTTGCCTGGAGAACTCCCCAGTCAACTTCCTGAAAGCAACTCTCTGCTTCTAGTTTCCCAGGAAATCCTTCCCGGGAAGGAAGCTGACCCTGAAATGGGATTTGGGGGCTGGATGGACCTGAGTGGCAGGTAGGTGGGACTTCATCTCCAGTGGTGGGTGAGGCTTTGACAGTCCCCAGCACCCAGTCAGGATGGCACTGCTGGCATTTGTCTTTGAAGAGCTGGGGTGAGACTCTGGTGGAAGAGGAGGCAACAGTGGTGTTATAGCTATAGTGGTTTAAAAAGTATTTAATTAGTGCAGGATAAACAAATAAAGCAATGAAACATACAGAACAGAGGATCAGAAGCATGCGTATGGTTCAGGTCATTGCCGTCTGTTTTCTGCTACTATCACAGAATACCTGAGACTGGGTAGTTTATGAAGAACGAAGGTTTATTTCTTACGGTTCTGGAGGGTGGAAAGCCTAAGATCAAGGAGCCCTCATCTGGTGAGAACCCTCTTGTTGCGTTGTCCCATTTTGAAAGGCAGCTTCTTGAAGGCAGCAGAGTGATGGGAGAACCTTAGAGAAATGAGCTGACTTCTGCAGCAATCTTATTCCAGGGATGTTGGCCAGCTCTGGGCCTGGGCAAGAGATGGAAAGTCCAGCTTTGCACCTGTTGTGAGGTATAGGCACATTGGAAGAGCCTGCAGTGAAGATGAAATAGGCATTGAGAGCATGGCTAGGTTTTCCTCAAGCAAGCTGGAAAATCCCAGGGCTGCCCTGAGCTGGAAGCTAAAAGCCTATACAAAAATCTCCGAAAAGGATGGGAGTTTCTGTCACTTTCATGAGCCACAGGTTAGAATTTATGACCCACCAGGAGGGGAATGCTGAATACACCAGACTCTCAGGTAAAAACCCTGGAGGGCCACGGTCAGATCAACTTGAGACCTGACTAGGAACCAACAGTTCCTAGTTGGATTAAGGTGATCAGTTACCATCTATGGGCTTAGTAAAGATGAACCCTCTTAGGAAGAGGATAACATCATTAAACCCCACAATATTTTATCCACAGTGTCTAGTACTTAATAAAATTGTATCTTTAGAAGGTGGTAACACAATACTGAAATTAAAGAGAAAAAGTAAACTCCAGAAACAGATCAATAGATGATGCCAATATCTAAGCTATTTGACAAGGACTTTAGTATAACTATGATGAGTATGTTAAAGAAAATAGATACAGAACTGTGGAAGACACATGAAAAAATGGAAAATATCTCCAAAGAATGAGAGTGTATTAAGATGAATCAAATAAACATTCTGGAATGAAAAAAATAATAACTGAAATTAAATTAAGAATCACCAAATGGGTATAACTGGGTATAACTGCAGATTTTTTTGCAGGGAGCAGGGTCTCTCTCTGTCACTCAGGCTGGAGTGCAGTGGTGTGATCTCAATTCACTGCAGCCTTGAACTCCTGGACTCAAACAATCTTCCAGCTCAGCCTTTCAAGTTGCTGGGATTATAGGAGTGAGTCACCAGGCCTGATACATAACAGAAGAAGAAAGTATTAGGAAATGGAAGGTCAGGCTAGTAGAACATATCCAGAGAGAAGTATGATGATATAATTGAGTAAAAAGAGAGAGTATGAGTTAAATTGGATGTAGCATACAGTTCTAATATACCTGTAGTGGAGCCCCAGAATGAGAAGACAGAGTAAACGGAAATAAGGAAAATTTAATAAGTAATGGTCATGAGTTTTCTAAAACAAGGAAAAGAATTCTAGCAGACTCAGGTGGTTGAGATTTGGAGGGCAGCGTATGTACAAGAAGAAATTTTCTCAGAGAAAGTTCCAGAAGCATGCTCTAGGGTCCCACTGAGTCTTGGGCTGAGTTCTCAGCTAAGGACATATTAGAGTGAGATTCCTTGAGTCAGGACAAAGACGGGGTCAGGGGGCAGTCAGTGGAGCAGGTCAGATCTCACAGGAGACATAGACGAGCTCCAACCGGTGAGACAGAAGGGACTACACTGAAGATGTACTGGTTTCAGTGGAGATGCAGAAGAATTGCACGTCAGAAATAGCTACTCTAGGCCTGCTCAAAAATAGCATGAAGTCAAAGGAAATAGTGAAATGGACAAACGTATCACTGACCCTTAGCTCACTCCACACACAACACAACTTCAAACAAAATAGACCAAAGTGTAGAAGCTTAAAAATACAGACTTTCTAGGGAAAAAACCAGGAGGAAACCTGGGATTAGGCAAAGATTTCTTCAGGGCACGGTGGCTCAAGCCTGTAATCCCGGTAGCCGTAGGTACTGGGTGTGTTATACCAGGTCATGTGTATATATTGTATATTCCTCTGTAGGGGACCATCCTGGCTAAACACGTGTGTATAATACTTTTCTTCTGTCTCTATCTCTTATAATATATAATATATATCTATAAAACCAGGCCAGGCGAGTTGGTGTTGTGTTTTGGGCTGGTGTTCGCTGTTTATACCCATGTTCTCGGTGATGGTTTTTTTTTTGTGTTTATTATTTTTTTTTTATTTTTCTGATGTATAGTGAGAGTGCTTATGAATCCTTGTTTGTTGATGTGCTCCGGTATGTTCTTTCTCTTTGTTGAGTGAAGATCCGGCCACTGCACTCCAGCCGCCGGGCAGGACAGAGTGAGACTCTGTCTCAAAAAAAAAAAAAAAAAAAAAAAAAAAAAAAAAAAAAAGAATTCCTAATCATAAGTGAAAATATTTGAGAAGTTGGACTTTATCAAAATAAACACTTCTGCTCTGTGGTCAAAACCATCAAAACATAAAAATATAAGACACAAACTAGGAGAAAATATTCCGAATGACTGGTATCCAGAACATAAAAATGACTTGCAACTCAGTAAGATGGTAAACACCCTAATTCAATATTGGCAGAATCCAGGCATTTCTCAAAAGGTGATATTTGGATAATCGATCAACACGTTAAAAGATATACAGCACTTGGTGACCAGGAGAATGGCAATAAAAACCACAGTGAGGGGCCACTATCTGACTCCTGAAAAAGCTAAAATATTTTTTAAAACAATAACACTGAGAAAGGTGGGAATGCGGAACAGCTGGAAACCTCATACTTCAGTGGAAGGAGGGGATGATTCTGCAACCTGCTTAGAAAATAGTCTAGCCATTTCTTATAAAGTTAAACACACACTTGCCACCACATAGCCCAACAATCCTGTTCCTGGGCATTTGCCCAAGAGTAATGGAAATGCATGTTCAACACAAGATTTATACACTTACGTCCCCAGCAGCTTCCCTCAATAGTACAAAACTGGAAATGATCTCAATTTTTTTTTCAATTGGAGAATGAATAGAAGTATTTTGGAATATACATATAATGGAGCAATATTCAGCAATAAAAATGAATACAACACTGATTTACATGACAACATGGATGAATAATGAAAAACATTATTCTCATCAAAAGAAGCCAGACACAAAACAGTGCACATAACTCCATTTATATTTCTATGGAATTCTAGAACAGAACTAATGCAGAGACAAACAGCAGCTGCCAGAGGGTAGGGATGGGAAGATTGACCAGAAGGAAATTGAGGACCCTTTTCAGGTGACAAAAATGTATCTGCCAAAACTCCAGCAAACTGTAAACTTCATTCAAATGAGTGTTTCTTACAATTTATACATGCTACTTCCATAAACTTGATGTAAAACACAATGTTGTGTGCTACCTACTCAGCAAAATGGCCAGAATTGAAACGATAGATTCTATTGAGTGTTTGAAGAAGTGTGGAGCAGCTGGATCACTCACTGATGTGATTTGGATGTGTGCCCTCTCTAAATCTCATTTAGAATTATAATCCTCAGTGTTGGAGGTGGGGGCTGGTGGGAGGTGACTGACTCATGGGGACCGATTTCTTCCGAATTGTTTAGCTCCATCCTCTTGGTACTGTCCTCAGGACGGTGAGTGAGTTCTCATGAGATCTGGTCCTTTAAAAGTGTGTTGCACCTTCCACGTGAGCCTTATTCCTATTCTTGTCATGTGATGTGCCTGTTCCTCTTTCGCCTTCTGCCACGATTGTAAGGTTCCTGAGGCTACCCTGGAAGCTGAGCAGATGTTGGTGCCATGCTTGTACAGACTGCAGAACCATGATCTCATTAAACCTCTTCTCTTTATAAATTACTCAGTGTCTGATATTTCTTTATAGCAATGCAAGAATTCTCTACTGCTGGTAGGAGTGTACATTGGTACAACTCTTTTAGAAATCTATGTGGCAATTCTATTGAACTGAAAACATGTAACTGAGTAATTCCATTCACTGTTAAAGATGCCACAAAAATGTGCACATGCACGTGCCATAGTGTTTATTGCAGCTTTGTTAGCCAGACCTCCAAATGAAAGCCATCCAGATGCCAATGAATAGTGGGAAGATCACACAGAACACTAGAGGGAGGTGCAACCACATGTAGTGGCATGGGCACATCTCACAAACCCAATTCCGAGTGTAAGAGGACGTGCACAAAGGAGCACACCCTGTGTGATTCCAGGCTTACGGGGTCCAGAGCCAGGTGAGTGTACGCGACACTGTCACAGAATCTGGCTTCCCTCAGAGGAGGTGGGGGTGTGACGGGAAGTGGACTCCAAGGAGCTTCTGCAGGTGCCGTAATGACCGTTTCCTGATCTCATTGCTGGTTACATTGATTTGTGCACTTTGTGAAATTTCAGGATGTACATTTGTAATTTGTGCAGTATTCTGAATGTTTAATTTACTTAGTACAAAGTGTACATCAAAACGTCAAAAGAAAATACATGTTTCAATAGTGAGCAAAATATTTGACTAGAATTCAAGTAAATACAAATGGGGCTGAAGCTGTGTCAAGGTGGGCTGTGAGGGAGCTCTGTGAGTCTCGCGAAGGTGATGGGAGATTTGGGAGGGGACTGGGGACATAGCGGGTGACAGGAGACCCTGAAGGCAGCCCTGACTCCTGATGGACTCTGGAGGGATCTGATTACAGGCACTTTTTTTGGTAGAACAATCTGGTGTGCATGTTTGCATAGGTGTCCTTGTATAGGCAAAAGTATTTCATGGCAGACAATAAAAACTTTAATTGTGACTCCTTCTGAGAAGCTGAGAAGCATAACTGGCCATGTGAGGAGAGATGCATTTTACTGATCCTTCATTCATACGTTAAGTATTTACCAGCCATTTACCTAATCATTTACAGTAAATAAATTCAGCAAATGGAATGAACACAGCATCATCATTCAAAATCAATAGCTTTACTTTGCGTCAGTTAGAGAGTGTGACAGAGACAGAACCTACACATAACAGGGGCAAGTCTGCTTTGATGGTGCCTGTGGTGAGAACCATGGACAGAAGTGGAGAGGACCTCACACCAGCAGAGGCGCCTGACCCCACCTGTGTCCAAAGGGAGCCGCACCTCCTCCCAGGTGAGCCATTGAGCACCACAGCCCTTACACTGCTTCCAGAATGTGCCTTCAAAAACTTAGTCTACGCTATAGGAGGTATTGGATCATTTCTCAGAAAAACTGTTTAAAAGCAGACAGTCTGTGAAGGAAATCAAAGTGGGTCACACATACCTCTTTTTCTTTCTATAGAAGCATACTATTTATTCAAAATTAGTGATGCCAAATATTGTTTAGGAGAGAAAAATAAACCTTTGTCAATGTGTGAGGCAGAAATAAGTTTGGAAACCCTAATGATGTGTTAAGGTTGTGCTCACCCCTACAATTTTTGCAAGTGAAAAGGTTTGGAAGGAAAGAGAAGTATGCATGTTCATTAATTCAGCAGACGAGAGCACAGGGTGCAGTGGAGAATGAACATGCTGGGCAGGCCCGTTTGACTTGTGCCTCCCTCCCTCAAGTCTGGATTTCTAGTTTCAGTGACTAAACATCTCATTTAAAAAGGTAATAGAATAAACTATTTTCACTTGCTCCAAGTCTTTCATATCAACAAGTGAGCTGAATCCTATGATAACTTTATAAATGAAGAAATTCGAGCTTAGAGAGGTGAAGTCCTTGGATTAAGCAAGGCAATTAATTTGGATGTCAGCACATTGAATTCCCGACTTTCAAATTCCATGTTTTGCATCTATTTCATGCTGTTTACTAAAACTTTTGGTTTTATTTTCAACTGTGACAATTACTTGGCAAAGCAGACAGCAAGATTCATTCACTGTAGCTGGATGTTTTGCTTTTGTTGAGGTCGGAGGGCTTCCTGGCTGCCTAACGACCCTGGAGACCTCCCCTTTCTTGCTGAAGAATGGACTCTGGAACACATGTAAGCAGTGTCTGTTTCTCACTTTCCAGCATCTCTCCAGCATGCAAACACATCCATTGCAGTAAAGTAGTGAACTGCCCCAATGCACTGTGTTTAAGGTATGCAATAGGAATGTTCAGCTGAGTGCTGGCGGGGGAGAATACATGCTGTTTGGTCAATGAGTCGGCTTACTTTGGAAAAAGAATCATCAATCTGATAAGCAATGAGTACAGTGTTTAAGATGTTTTAAATTCTTGTGTAGAACTAACTTTTCTACAGCATTCACTTTGTGAACCACCAGAGAAAAAAATAGCTGGGGCAGAAATGATAGTTTAATTTACATGTCAGAAAAGCAGCCAAGAAAACATTGAACAGCTTGAGGATACAGTGCTGCCAAGTAGCATGACTTAGAAATTCAATTCAGCTTTGTAAGGAAAATATTTCTCTTCCCACTTCTGCAGAAGGAAAAGTCCCAGGATCCTGGAGGCTGGGTGGAAATGGCAGTCATCACACCCTGGCTCCCCATAGCCCCAGCACAGACGCAGGATATGTGAGCCATTGGCTGTGGACACCCATGCCACCACTGTCCACAAGGGGAGGGATGGTTGGAAGGCATTGGAACCCTGTTCTGCCATTGTCAGTCCCCAGCTTTGGTCTTGAATCTGCAGAAAGAAGAATTTGCTTCATTAACCTACAGGATCAGCGAGGGGCCACCACAATGGAGTTAAGCAAAGAGGTCCTGGTTCCCAGACCGAGGGCCAAGAAGAGGTTAAACATGATGACACTCGCTATGAGAGTGTTCCTGCCGTGAATTTCAAGAGTTGGTCATGCTTCATGTGTCTTCAGTCTCTGCATGTAGCTTGGCACCTGGCACCCAATAGGTGTTCCACTGACACCTGTTAACCGAAATGACCCTGAAAATAATGCTGATAACAACAAAGTGAGAAGAAACTTACGGTGAGCCACTTTGAATACCCCTGTGTCCTGGGCAGACACCATACTGGGACCTCTGAGTCCTCAGGACAGAGAAGCCATCTGGGGCCCCTCGTGATTAGGAAACCTGCTCAAGTCACACTTCCAGTTAGAGGCAGAGTCATGTCACAAAGCCCAAACTGCTACTTATATAGAATCTAAGCCTCATCTCTTTCCAGTACTCTGTGATCGTAATGAAATCCCTGAATGTAAAAGAAGGAAAATAATTTTCAATACTTTATTTAGCTTAGAGATAGGAAGGTCGGGAGGTGTAAGCCACTGGTGAATGTAGCACGTGGCAAGTTTGTGCATGAAATAGAATGTTCCAGTATTTATTGTTTTTCTCCACTCTGTAGGCTTTTGGAGGCCACGTGCTTCACATGATCTTTACGCCTTATGCACACTGAGCACCACTGGGTGCCATATACAGCTCCTGCTGAGACACAGGTCCTACCCTAACAAGGTCCCAGTCTAGCAAGAGGAGTCGACCTAGAAGAAACGGATAAGATGTGGCATGGCTTGTGCACATTAGAGGAATGTTTTGGCTGTCCTGAAGAACATCCAAGAAGGACTGGCCACCCTTGTTTGGGTGTTCAGACAAACATCACCAGAAAGGTGCCTCTGACCTGGAGCTTGAAGAAGCAGACCTGTGGATAATGGAGAAAGGACATGGGGCTTGCAGCAGAGGGAAGCTCACGGCTGCTTGGTGTGGAGTCTGTGGGAGGGGTGTCAGGCAGTGCAGGGACCCCTGTGCGGTATTCAAAGGCACCAGGAGGTGTTAGACCTGTTGTGCCTCCACAACAGGTGACACATCAGGTGTGGTTTTACAGAAATCGTTCTAGCAGGTAAGTTGTGTGGGAGCTGTTATGAAACAGAAGGGGTAAGCCTAGGAGTGGGGACACCTGGGAGCATTTGCTTTTCTCGCTTGCACTCACGGGAAGCACCATGAGGAGGAAGGCTGAGGCTTCAGAGGATGGAACAAGATCAAGGGACCAATCTGTAGGACCAGAGATGGACAGAGAGGACTGTGCTAAAATGTCTGGAGTGGGCATTTGGAAGGCGGGGGGCATCCCAATCTGAGTGAGAGTGCAGAGGAGCCAGCTGTTCCGGTGTCTGGGGAAAGGATCATGAGCTTTGGGTATGTCGATCTGGAGGTGTTGCCTGTGCAGTTGAAGCCTGGAGAGCCTGAACAGAGATCAGGGAGGGCAGGGCCAGCACGGTACTGGGTGGGGTCACTCAGGGAAGACAACCAAGAGGGAGGAGACAGCAGGGAGTGGACGAATCTGAGAAAAACCAAGGGTCAGTCTTGGGCTGATGAGGAGAAGGCTATGAGATGGGAAATGTCTGGAGCCTGGTTGGAGGAGAGAAGAATCTGAAAACATCGGCACCAAGAAAGGCAGGGGTGCAGACAGGGGTGCAGCCGGGGGCGCAGACGGGGGTGCAGACGGGGTGCAGACGGGGTGCAGCCAGGGGTGCAGCCGGGGTGCAGACAGGGGTGCAGCCGGGGTGCAGCCGGGGGTGCAGCCAGGGGCGCAGACAGGGGTGCAGATGGGGGTACAGCCAGGGGTGCAGCCAGGGGCGCAGCCAGGGGTGCAGCCAGGGGTGCAGCCAGGGGTGCAGCCGGGGGTGCAGCCAGGGGTGCAGACAGGGGTGCAGATGGGGGTGCAGCCAGGGGCGCAGACGGGGGTGCAGCCAGGGCAGTTGGAGAGGCAGAAGTGAATGGCAGAGAAAATCCATCACTGGTCTTCGCTGACTATCATGCTGGGAATAAAGCTCAGGCTGGCCTCCCGCCAGGTGAGGCTGGGGCTGGTGATCATCAGAGTGTGGAAGGTTCTGTCTTCCTGTCTGAAATTGGGGCTCCTGGCATTCAAAAACAATGGAACGAATAGAGATGAATAAGCCTCTCTTTCCTGAAAGACCAAGGGATGAGTCACACAATCCATCAAAGTGCTCGACGTGATGCCCTGTACAGATCTGCATCAATTAAACCCTCTGTTGTAACGAGATTCAGTTCATTTGGTGAAAAATTAATTGAAAGCAAATATTGCCATTAAAATTCTCAGTACCACTGCCCTAGAGTATTAACAACTTGGAAATTAGCGATGCCCGAGTGTTCCCTGCACAGTGGTGCCCCAGTGAGGGATCGCCACGGGGTCAGCTGCTCCCAAGTCTGTGTCCCTGTGGGTGTCCCTGCCACCACCATGTTTCCCCACTGGCAGCCACTGTGCTACCCAGGGTGCCCCTTCTCGCCCATCATGATGCTAGGACCCTGCGAACAGGACAGCTCCTCCTCCCCGAGGACCGGGGGATGTGAGAATGAGTAATAACCATGGCCTTGGATCCAGAGTTGTTGCCTGTCGCCCCCCCAGGGACATCTTGGTTGCAAGGAGTGATGATCTGGAGCAGAGGCAGGGCTGATGGGCAAAGGTGCTTCTCACTTCATCTGTGGGAGTGTTCAAGGTGTGATTTTGATAAACCAATGATCTTTGAAATCTCTTCTGTTAAAGTATAACTGTCACTGGGAAACAGGTCTTTTAATTGCTTCTCAGCCTTTTGGCTCAGAACAAATAGAAACAGGCCTTTCTCAAAACCTTCCCTTTCTCATCTACAAGAACTTCTTTCAAGTTGAACCAAGAGTCTATGAAACATGTTTTCTCCAAATAGTATTATTGAACAGATAAAATTGAGGTGGAAGAAACGAGTATTTTCTACATGGAATTAGCATGTTTCACCCTCAAGTGCAAATGAGCCTTAATTTTTGCAAGATACCTCCCTCCCCACCGCCCCTGCCCCAGGACTGACCACTGGCTGGATTTCATTGGGCTGTCTGGGCTGATTCTGCACCAATGATAGAGAAGGAGGCCTTGATGTCACCACCAGGACCTCTAGAAAGGGTCCCACTCTGGGTCCCATTCAGCCTCATAAATGCCTACCTCTCCCCAGCACAAGCCTCTCTGGACAACTGCACCACCCCCTCATAACTCCCAAGCATTGTCCCTAGTTTCATACTTTGCTTCTTTTCACAGTAATGCTCCAGCATGGGCACTGTGACTGCTGCTCAGCAATGCCCAGTTCTTGCCTCCTTCCCAGCAAATGAAGAGTCTCCATCCCCTGACTGCTCAGTGTCAGAAGAGCTATATGACTTGCTCAGTCCAGTGGGTTGGGGGCAGGGTTGACATGTGTCACCAGCAGGCCAAGCATTTAATCATCAGCATGAGAACTTGTAGCCAGCCAGGAAGCTGAGCATCCAGGCTGTGCAGATTCTGGGCGGTCTGGCCTTTGTCCCTGGCTGCTGAGTCTCCACATGGAGGACGCTTGTCTTGGGGAGCTCCTAGACCCGTGGCAGACCTTGTGTGAGTGAGAAATTCAGCTTAGTTTTTAAAGCCATGAGGTTTGGGAGATTTTTGTTACTGCAGCATAACCTCACCTGTGCTGACAGATACACGTGGCTAGAGCATTATAGATATCCTTTCCTGAGTGCTGGAGCCAAGAAGTGCCCTTTTCCTCTCACACCTGCTAAGCTGTTCCTCCATCTGCCTCCTTGGGCTTCTGCTGTTACTGGAATGCAGCTCTGGCTGGTCACACTATCACCCTCACATTCTGTCAACCCCCTCACTGCCTCCCTCTCTCTAGCATGGGCTCCATGAGGGCAGGTGCTGTGTCTGTCTCAATTATTGTTAGAGGCTTAATATATACCCAGGAACATTTGTGCAACAAATAAATGAATGAAAGCTTTCTTACAAAGAGAAGAAAAATTGTACGATGCAAATGACTACTCACTAATTTATTGTTTATATAAATTAACAGTATTTTATGTTGGATTTGTTTTAAATGGGACATACATATTATACAGAGACTAGAATTTAATTTTAATTAAACAGACGTTTCTGCTGAAGTTGTTTTTGGTTTCCTCTTTTACAGTCTCACATTGTTCATGAATAGTTCTGCTTGATACTTTTCAGCAATGTGAGAGACTGGAAGATAGCCACACTTTCACAAGCAAGTCTGCCTCAAAATGTAGTCAACTCAGACATGAACAGACGTCTTCCTAAGTGGGGCTCCAAGGGTGGTGCAGATGGAGTTCTTATCCCAGGATATCAGTCAGCTCAGAGGGCAGGAAGAACGGGGTGGGGAGGGGTTTCCCTCTCACCTGGTGAGTTGCACATGAAAAGGTGGCCTCATTTAGTCTTCAGTGAAAAGAACCTTGCACTGGTTGTATTAACTGCTTCCTCACCACACAGTCGCCATTTTCTTCTCTTTCAGCCATTATTGAAGACTTGCCATGTGCCAGCATCTGAGATATCTTGGCAAGAAAGCCATAGCCCTTGTCATCAGAAGCTTGGAGTTTCTTTTTCTGGTCCTTAATAAGCTTACTTAGCTCATCTACCCACAACGGGTCCCTGTTACAATGCTTGAACATGCACACACACAAATACACACATGCATGAACACAAAAAATTCTTGCATGTACAGACATACGTGCAAGTTCACATGCAGGCACGCACACGTCTTCAGACTCAGAGCTTGGGAGTGGGCTGCCAGGTCCAGGGTACCCATAAACCACAAGACACAGCTGGTGGCCGCTGAGCCTGAAAGCATTATTTTTTCCCTAGACAGCGGAGTCTTGCTCTGTTACCCAGGCTGTTGTGCAGTGGTGCGATCTCGGCTCACTGCCACATGCCGGGTTCAAGCAATTCTTTTGCCTTAGCCTCCTGAGTAGCTGGGATTACAGGTGTGCACCACCATGCTGGGGTAATTTTTTTGTATTTTTAGTAGAGACGGGGTTTTGCAATGTTGGCCAGGCTGGTCTCAAACTCCTGACCTCAGGTGATCCACCCACCTCAGTCTCCCAAAGTGTTGGGATTACAGGCATGAGCCATGGCACCCGGCCAACCTGACAGCATTTCTGAGATAGCCTTCAAGGGAGCCACGGATGACCACGAACTGTCTTTAGGCAGAGGCTGCAGCGCTGTTGTCGTTGTGATATGTTGACAAGCTTCTGAGCTCTGATACTGCAATCATTACTTAATGGAAGGGGCGTTATCTGCTTCAGGGAACTTTGCCAAGTGCTTCTCCTTCTCAGCTTCAAAAGACAATCTCGTCAGCGTGTGGACCATGTGAACAGATAATCGCCTGCCTTCAGGAGGTGGAGCTGCTGAGGCAGGCAGGCCCCGAGAGCCAGAGCAGGGAGTGGCAATGTCCCGGCCGGGAGTTGCATGCTCAGCTGGACCCAGTGGTCAGCTCCCGGCCACCAGGAGTCCATTTAGCCAAGAGACAGTTCCACCACCTGCAGGAGCCAACTCACACAAGGCAGAATCTCACTTTCTTAACTAAGAGAAGTGCCTCTTGTTTTCTCTGCTCGAAATTTTCTGATGGGCACACACTCCAACAACCTTATTACTAGGTATAAAATGATAATTTCTGTCATGGAGAACACAAAGAAATGAGGAAAATGATCAAACCCGGGGTCCCCTTGTGGTACACAGGAGCGCTTACCAAATGTCTTACTGTTTTTACTTTTGTGGGAAATTCGTCTCCTTGGTCAAAACCTCCTGTTTCTACAGGGCAGAGGATGCACCTGGCTTTGCTGCTTGCCCAGGCACAAGGACAACAGGCTGGGCTAACCAGGGCCTTTACTCTGAAGGGCAATTTATTTATTTATTTATTTATTTATTTATTTTTGAGACAGAGTCTCACTCTGTCATCCAGGCTGGAATACAGTGGCACAATCTTGACTCACTGCAACCTCTGCCTTCTCTGTTCAAGTGATTCTCCTGCCTCAGCCTGTTGAGTAACTGGGATTACAGGCATACACACCACTATGCATGGCTAATTTTTGTATTTTTAGTAGAGACAGGGTTTCACTATGTTGACCAGGCTGGTCTCAAAATTGCTGACCTCAAGTGATCCACCCGTCTAGGCCTCCCAAAGTGCTGGGATTACAGGTGTGAGCCACTGCACTGAAGGGTAATATTCTTTATTCTGCTCTTGTGCTTACAAATAATTGGCAATGAGAAAGAAAGATGCACTGACGTGAGGCCTTGAGACGGTGAACCTCGTGCTCCCCAGTCCCTGCCACCGTCCGTCTCTTGGTGACATCCCAGCAGTTGCACATTTTATATTGAAACAAAGTGAGAGGCTGAACTTGAAAACCTTCGGTTAACAGAATTGAATATTAATCTTCAGTGATGTGGGGAGAAACTAGTCCACCATCCTGTTCCTTTCTGGGGGCAAAAGAAGTCATCCTTCAGAGCTGGGGCATGTTTGGTTGTGAGCTGCGGAGTCTGAGAATCAGCAAAATATTTCTTGTTATGCGGGGGATGAAACAGTTATGCTGAGCAGACATATTTCTCCACTGAAAACTGCAGTAATTGATTTTTAAAGCTACTGTAGAAAGTGCTGCTTTTCCAATTCGTTCCTCTGTCGTTAAAATATAGTTTCATGTGAGCACATTTCTGCACCTGTTCCCTTATTTCTCTTCGCAATAACTAACAACACTGTCCGATTCTTTTGCTGGGATTTGCCCCCGTATTATCTCAGTGAAAGTGTCTTGACAGGCAGCCTGAGCCTGACTAAACAGCTGAAAGGAAAACATCGGAGACTGTCTTTGAAAAAGGACAGAGAAACAATGTGAATGGCGGGATGATTTTCAAACGACTGACAAATAATTAATAAAGGGAATGGCTTTGGCCTTTAATATCTCCTTACAAAGTAAAAGATGCTGCATATCCTGAACCTGCAAGAGTCACTTGGGAGTCCAGACCTAAAAAGAACTGGTTCATCTCAAGAGCTGTCAGGATTCCACATTAAATCTTATACTGAGCTGCATCTATGATTTGGGGTCATTCCACAGCAGCCCCTTATTGAGATGTGAGCAGCTATGGCCTCTCTAAAAGCTTGTATGTGATAGCCGTGTGAGAGCCCTGTCATCCTTGATAATCGTCATTGGTTCTGGGTCTAGCATCAAGCTAACAGCAAGGGCAGTGCCTGGGATAACCATGTCCCACGGAGTGTTTGGCACGGGTTCTGCCTCCCTCACACAGAGCATCACATTGGATGTGTCTCAGTACCAAGCCAGGCTGCAAACAACCCTTTTTATGAATGTGAAAATAAAAACCCCAAGAGCAGTATTTTTGCCAGTGCACGTCAGGTGAACTTGCAGGTTTTTAGAACCCATTCCTACTGAAGGAATGCGAACCCTGTGTTGTGCTTTAACTCGCTCTCAATTTAAAGCTATAACTGTGCCCACTGATTTTAACACTGGCTGGACAGTGGGGTCAGTTTCCAGTTTTCAGGATTTGATTGACGAGTCCTCCTGGGATCCTTTGTGCTCTGTCCCCTGTCTCACGATCTTTATCAAGTTACTATTTATCAGAATATTGTATAGCAAGAGGCAGAGACAACAGCTCAGTGGGGGAAGGGATTATCAACGGCAGAGGACCAATGGCACAGCGTGTTTTGTATTTTGAGTGCTAAAATCTAGAGTGAAGAAGTTACTTGTCCACGGTACCAGAACAAACTCATGCAGGTCCAAATGGCAGCGGGAGCACGGAGTTCTGGGACTGCACTTCATACGGCAGCCTGAGTTCCGGCCGGAAGCAAAGCTTGTGAATCAGGTGGCGTCCGCCTCTCTGTGGTGGGTCTCCCCCTTCATTCTGAGAGCGATTTCTGAGATAGCGAGGAAACAGACTATGTTAGGTCAGTGTCTGCATCCTGGTGGAGGTTCTCTTCCCGCCGGCTGTCATTGTCAATTCTACACTGAAACGCATCCAAGCGAAGGGTTTCTTTGCCTGACACTGAGCTATAAACTCCTGTGGACTGAGATAAACCAATTTGGAAGAAGGGCTATTATCCCACTACATGGCAAAGGGGAGAAAATAAGCGATCGGCTCATGCTGAAAAAAAAGCCTTGATAAATGGGAAATTCACTGCATTTGGCATGGCTTCAAAGCAGTTTCGACTTCTATTTTAATAAAGTGACATTGAAAATAACACCAAATTTCTTTTAAACTCCAAAATGAAAAATCCTTTTAGCTATTTCCTGCTATAAAATAAGTCCAAATGTTAGGTGAACGGATTCCAAATGATTAGCCGGGTGTTCCGTGGGTTGCCCTGTGACTTTCAGCCCCAAACCGATGTTGTGAACATGATCATCATCTTCTGCCGAGGACCAGGGGAAAGAGCAGAGCAGTGAGTCTCGAGTGCTGCAGCCGCCTTTGATTTCTGTATCGTTAAATAGTAAAATGGTAAATGGAAGCTACTGGCCCAAATTCTGGGGATGCCATAAAATTGGGTTACAATGAAAAGAACACACACGGTTCAATTAGGGATCTGAATCAAGATTCCTTCATTAATGAAAATTCATTGAACACCGGGGACATGCTCAGCGCTGTCCGCGGTGCTGAAACTACCTCAAGAATGGCCTCTGCCTTCCAAGGCATGAGTGAGTGAATCCAACCAACATCACCTGAACCCCACCCAAGTTGCAGAGCCATATGCTAACCTGTAGACCTATGAACAATAAGAAATGTGTGATTTTTAAATACAGCACAAAACCAAAATAAAACCAACAACACATCTTTGTCCTCATAGAGCTTACAGCTTACATTCTAGTGCACGGACACAGTCAACAAATAGAAAATAAATAAAGTCTGTGGTTGATTAGATGATAAATGCTACGGAGGAAACCAGAGAGGTTTAAAAAAGGGTGAGCCACGGGCACAGCTGGGACACCTATGTATGTACCCACATACACACTTGTGTTTACATCTATGTCTTACTCCAGGGTAAACTGTAACCACACATCCTGCACACATACACAGAAAGACACACCCACACACTGACATGAACACATTCTCGTTGTGTTTCTCTAGAGAACTCTGATTGATACAATCGGTCATAACAAAACAGAAAGTAAACCAACATTTTATTGTTTTATCTTGGCAAATACCCAGAGAAATCTAACCATTTCCCCCCAAACATCTGCCCATATGTCAAAATTAATCTTATCAGGGTTCAGGCAAAAAGGAAGCCAGAGAGATCTGCTGCCTACTTCAGAAAGAACCACAGAACTGTGAGATGCTTCCTTCTATGGGAGAATTTTATGTCAAATTATTAATTCTGAAAGTAAAATGACAAATAAACAGATCGCTTGAGCGTTGTTGGTCCCACTCATTCACCACTTAATTTGTTCACTACAAGCTGTCTGTGGGGGATTTTATTAAGCTAGCAATCAAACCATTTGATTTTTCACCAGGCTATTTTGTCATTGAAAATTCAAATGTTACAATAAAGCACACATTTATTTAATTCATTTACTTAGTTTTTATTGGACAGCTCCACTACTAACACCAAGTCACGTCTCCCGTAACAGCTACAGGGTCCGTGCCGAGGCCAGGGGTCCCGCCATGCCGAGGCCAGGGGTCCCGCCCGTGCCGAGGTCAGGGGTCCCGCCAAGGGGTGAAAGGTCTACTGAAGGCTTGAGTATGGAATGTATTGGCAACTGCTGAGGCCAGGGGTCCCGCCGTGCTGAGGCCAGGGGTCCCGCCAAGGGGTGAAAGGTCTACTGAAGGCTTGAGTATGGAGTGTGTTGGCAACTGCTGAGGCCAGGGGTCCCGCCAAGGGGTGAATGGTCTACTGAAGGCTTGAGTATGGAATGTGTTGGCAACTGCTGAGGCCAGGGGTCCCGCCATGCTGAGGCCAGGGGTCCCGCCGTGCCGAGGCCAGGGGTCCCGCCAAGGGGTGAAAGGTCTACTGAAGGCTTGAGTATGGAATGTGTTGGCAACTGTACATCTTGTTTCTGATAAAATAACCAGAAAGAAGACACGAACCAATCACCACCATTACCTAATTCTTACATTATCTGTCATAGGCTGTTACCATGTTTGTTTCCTTTTATACTCCAGAGTACATAAATGCCATATGTCAATTCTAATGTTGAATCATGGTGACTAGAACTGAGGATAGGCCATGCTGCCACTCTGTCCCTCCAGGGAAGCCAAGGTTGCTTGTGTATTACTTTCAGGCTTGCACAGGTAAGGACTGGGCTGACCCCAGAGATGGGCCAGTTCCAGAGAGACAGTGGCCCAGCCTGACCTGGCCCTGTGTGTGCTCCTGGGCCAGTGTGAGAAGCTCCTGGCCATTCCCAGTTCTGGACATTGGTGGGCGGTGCCCCTGTGGAGTGCAGTAGATGCGGCTTCCCCCACTCTGTGGCCAGGCCCTGTGCATGGTCCCTCGTGGTCAGTGTTCCTCTGCCCCACGCCCCACTTGGGGCACCCTCTAGCCCTCCTCCAGATGTGGTTGGTCCTGAGCCTTGCACCTCTCTCCACAATGGCCTCCAGCTCCTGATGGTGAGTGGCCTGTGGGATCCAGAGCCAGCTGAACTCAAGTCTCAGCAGCAACTCTATCCTCAAGGAGGGGAGAGGAGGGGGCTCCATTGCTGCAATGGGAAGATTCTTTGAACTAGCCCATCCTAGTCTGATAATGCACTTCTCATCTGCCCAGCAAGATTCCATTTGCTAACGAAACCGGTCTCCACTGAGCCTGGATTAGACCTGCCACTGTGTGTGGAGCTTGTGTGCAGGAACAATTTTTGATGTCTTCCATTGAGTAAACTCACCGCGCACCAGGTAAATTTGCTTAGCTGGGCTACATCGATCCTGAGCCATGCATTTGCCCAAATCTGCAATGTTGACTTCATGCAGTTTTCATGATTTGTTTGGGGCCTGCAGTGTGTAGGATAAAAACACAGATTCTAAGCTGGGATTTTAATCCTGGCCTTGCCCCCACCCTGCTGTGTGACTCTGCAAAGCACTTAGCCCCTCTGTGCCTCAGCTTCCTCCACTGCCAAACAGGGATGGTGGTGACAGGAGCATGGACCTCAGAGGTCTGCCATGAGGATCCAAGATGCTGTGCAGTCATGTGTCACTTGACAATGGGAATACATTCTGTGAAATGCATCAGGAGACAATTTTGTCCTTGTACGAGCCTCCTAGAGGATACTTACCCTACACTCTAGGAGGTACTGCCTCCAACACACCCAGCCCATCTAGTGTAGCCTACTGCTCTAGGCTACAAAACTAGAGAGCATGTGGTTGTGCTGAATACTGAAGACAATTTTAACACAATGGTAAGGATTTGTGTATCTGAACATAGAAAAGCTACAGTAAACATATAGTATTATAACCTATGGGAGCACTGTCATAAGTGGAGTCCATGGTTGACTGAGGCATTTTATGTGGCATCTGACTGCACATGTGAAGTGGTAGGATGGTGCCTGGCGTGATCACGCACCTGCTGCTTGCTCTTTGCTGTCACTGTTTGGTCCCATCAGAGCTCAGGTTCTGATCAAACTTGTTCTTCATGGCCATTTTCTATGTCTGAACATTATGGTGCAAATTATGGAAATTATTTTAATACAAGGTAGAGCTGGGAGCCACACCTCCAGTCCTGACGTGGGTATCAAATCCCCCATATCTCCAGAGTAACCCTGAAAAGCCATAGCACCCCTTGTAGCGCATTCTCAATCATACGTCTCGGTCACAGAAACAGCCGCAAATCAAAGGTGGAAATAGCAAGGAAAGGGAATTCTGATCTTTAAGAAGCCTTCTTCCTTATAAGGTGGGGACGGTATTGGGAAGGAAAGGTAGGAGGGTACAGAGATTCCATATATGTGGTCATGTACTGGTTACTCATTACAAGTGCCTGTCTCCCTAGTAGATGCTCACAGCACACAATGTCTTCCACTTTATTTGTGCTCAGCTGTTATCAGGTTCCAGGAGGAATAAGGGGGAGTTTGGATTGGGAAGGACCCAGAAGGCAGGTCAGGTTGGTATCAGAGCAAATACCTGGACTGCAGGGCTCAGCCGGGAAAGAGGAGGGCTTTCCTGCAAGTGAACAGCTTCAGTCCAGCACTTTTATCAACTGGCCTTGCCCAAAGGCCACTGCCCAGCCAGAACAAAGCTCGTGTTGGCAGCGTTTCCACCAAGCCGGTGCCTGAAGATTGTCCTTTCTCTATTCCTCAGCCTCATCTGGAGAGGAATTGAGCCGTTCCCCATCATCTGGTGTGTGAAACCCTCATCCCCCTACCCACCAGGGAAGCCCTGGTGGTTCCACTGGGATGCGCAGGAGCTTAGGAGACCCCTAAAGACAGCACGTTCCCCTCCATAGCCCTCCGATGCTCTGGATCCTGGCACATCTTGCCTTCTCACCTCTGGGAGTGGGCAATGCCTTCAGAGCCTGATTTGGTATCAAGAGATTATTTCCTCCCAGCAAGGACAACCGCAGTTTGGCTCTTTGAGATTTATGGACAATAAAACATCCCGCACACATAAAGAAGTGCTCACGACAGCCACGTGGTGTGTCTGGCAGGGACTGCAGAGGAGGAGAAAAGTCTCCTCCTCCGCGTTGTCGTTCTGTTATCCCGGCCACCTTTCAACCTCCGGGTGTACTGTTTGCGTCCATGGAGAAGAATGGAAATGCATCTTAATGCAGCCATCCCACTAGCTGGAGGACAATCAGAGAGCTCTGATGGGGAACCAGCCCAACCAAACAATAGCCGGGAGTCTGTAGATAAATAGTCCATCAAACAGCAAATCTCTGGAGTGCAATTCATCCTTGGGTAATAAAGATTGAACACAAAGATTTCCCCCAAAGGTGACCGGCACAACTTGCACGAATTTTTCCTTTCCAAAACCACCTCCAAATGGGGGTTTTGGCTCAATGCTGCTGCATTTGCTGGTATCTGGCCCTCACAATGGGGCACTAAGAATTAAGGCATTACAAAGCCCCCAGCCTCTGCAGCTGGAAGACCCCACTGCCCTGAGGACTAAATGCATTTTTCTTCCTTCACTCCCGGGAGTAGGGGCTGCTTGAAGGGTAAGCGAGAGCTCAGGGCACTGACTCCAAGCCTGTAACATCCATGACAGATTCCTGGGACTCAGACACCGATTCTGCCCCTTGAAGCCTGGGGTGGGGCCCAGAAATATGAGTGCCCAGGTAGGCGAATCTACTCCTGAACAACAGACACACTGAGAAGTGCTGCTGCCTTAGGGGAGGATAAGGTGGAGAAGCTGCCTCCTTTGTCTGTCTTTCCAAGGCAAGAGGGCCTGAGGTCCAAGGATCAGAAGGAACAGAGGGACTGCTGCAACTCAGAGAGAATTGGACCCAGGTGTCTGCCACAGGTCGACCAGAAGCCCTGACTGCTCAGTGAAGGTGGTTGGAAGGAGGGTGGTTGATGGGCAGCCATGCTGGGGAGTTTGGGTGGGGAGATGACAGAGACTGTCTCCCCTTCAAAGGCCACCTCAAGAGGTACTGTGAAGAGAACGCTGCTAGGAATCTCCCAAGGTTGAATGCGGCTTAGGGTGATGAAGAAGAGTTTGGGATTTTGCTGAGCACCACTTGCAGAGCCCTTTGCAGGGAGAAATTGGAGACTTATGGCAGAGCACCCAGAGCAGGAGCTGCTGGAGTAAGGCCTGTGTGTCAGGGGTTGGACCATGGCAGAGCAGGCCCATCCTGGGCCTCCTGCCTCCAGGCTTTTTCCAGAGGCTTCACTAGATCTTGGAGAAGGAGCTATAGACCAGGAAGGGTAGTGGGATGTCACGCAGGTGATGCACACAGGTGACACACAGGAGATGCAAACACAGAGGGCACACGGGGGACACACACAGGTGGCACGACCAGCTGGTGCACACATGGCCCACACAGGTGGCCCACACAGGTGACACACAAGTGACACACACAGGTGACACACAAGTGGTAGACACAGATGACACAGGTGACACACAGGTGATACACACAGGTGATACACAGGTGGTGGGCACACATAGGTGGCACATACTGGCAGGTCAGCACACCCAGGGCTCTGCTTTCAGCTGCTACTTGGCTTTCTTGGAAATAGCAGCTTTCCAAGGCTATTGGAAGGCCCTGGCAAGGGAAGGCTGATAGCTCAGGAGAGCTATGCCCAGAGCTTCCGTCTGGCTCGTGATCCCTGAGCCCAAGTTGAGAAGAGTCAGCCTGAGCTCTGTTCACCTGCAATGTGTTGGGTCTTTGCCAGAATCGCTGGTAGAAGGATCCAACCTGGGGAAACCGGCCAGTCTGGATGGAAGTGCCTCTCCTGACCATCATGCCATTATCACGATGCTATCAAGGGATTCATTGGAGATGACCAGGCCCTGACCACAGACACATGGCCCCAGCCACACCCAGCCAGTGCCCGACAACTGTCCCTTTCCTCCTCTCCAGCCTTATGAAGAGTGCAGGTGAGCTTCTGCACAGGTGCACACAGTGAGGGTTCTGAGTGCAGTCACCTGTTCCTTTCTGCCCTAGCAACCTGGGACCATGAAGGGTGTGTGACTCCCAGGGTCTGGCTGCTTCTTCCTAATCTTGGGCTCCCCTCTAAGGAGCTTAGATGGGTGGTTGGGTCACTCAGCATTTTGCTTCAGTTTCTTCATCAGTAGAATAAGTGGAGTCTCAGCAGCTATCTCCACAGCCTGCTGGAGGTTTATACCATGTGACTTAAATTTACGGGGCAAAAGACAGTGTCTCACGTATGGTAAGATCCAGTAAATGTACACAGTTATCATCAAAGAGTTTTACCACTGGACCTAGAGAATTGAATTGTAGCTTCCGTATATTATGTGATTTTCCCACAGTGAAATCAGAAAATGCTTTATTTTGGTGAAGTCTTGACACCTTAGGAATGAAAAAGGCCTCACCAACATCTGCAAATGTTAATAAGCTTGCTCATTTTCTTGCAGGTTCACTGAGGCCCAGGGAGTGAGGCATGGTGGCATTGTGCGGGGGGACCACGGTGTTCCTGCGCTCGCCCCAGGACTTGGGGGGCGAAGCCGGTTGACCATCCTCTGCCGATTCCTGCGTCGTTTCCATCCTTCATTTTCTGGTGTGGGATAGGCCAGGTCTGAGTGACTTCCTACGATGAGGTTAAGGGAAGGTGGTCCATGGTCCTGGAGGAGCAATTTCTGTTAGGAAATCTCAAGACTGCAGGAAACCCACCAGTGAAAAACAACAAACAAACAAACAAACAAACAAAACCCCACATATCCTTAAAAGAGCAGACTCAGAATCCAGCGACTTGCAGCAAACTTCATGCTTGGGGTCCTTTCAAGATGACTTAAAATAGGAGGACAGGGGCTCTCAGGCTGTAGGGGCGTGAGGCTCCCTGGAGGGCTCCAGCCTCCAGTGTCTGACTCAGTGGTCTTGGGGGACCTGAGACTCTACCTTTCCGACAAGGTCCCAGGGGACGCTGCTGCTGCTGTGCCGGGCACACACTGAGGCTCTGGTCTCCATCAGCCGATTTGCTGGTGGGAGGACTGCGTGGGAGAAAGGCTGATGGAGGAGGGAGCTTTGCCAGGCCCTTCTGCAGGGAATCCTGGCTCTGCAGGGGGCTGGCAATGAAAAGACCACCACCTTTGCTCCCTTGCTGCAAAAGCCTCCCAGAGGCTCATGGGCAAGAGTTGCAGGAAACCCTGTCATTACCATGAAGGTCTTCTACCCTGATGCAAGGTGATTGGTCACATTCACCTACACGCAGTGTGCCGCCTGGCTTAGGATCCTCACCTTTCCTGTAATTCACCCACATTCCAGCATCACCTGCACTCCAGAATGTTCAATACAGCAGTTCAATTTTTAAAGCCTTACACATTCCAGCTAGCCACAAGGTCAGAAATACAGCTCAACAGGAACCTTTCTATTGCATGACACCTGGCTGTGGAGTGTTTCACAAGATGCAATTTATAATCATATACATCATTTAGAAAAAACAAAATTCAAAATATTTGTTTTCAGTGTATCGCCATCACTTGCCTGCTAGGTTTGTCATCTGCATTCTTGTGAGCTCCTTGACTTGGGCCTGGCTCCCAGGCTGGAGAAAATGAGGTGTTGAAGGAAGGAAAGAAGAAAGGAAGGGAGGCAGGAAGGCAGGAAGGAAGGGAGGGAGGAAGGAAGGAAAGAAGGAAAGAAGAGGAAGAAAGGAAGGAAGGAAAACGGAAGGAAGGAGAAATGAAGGATAGAAGGGAAGAAGGAAGGAATGAGAGAAGTAGGAAGGAAAGAAGGAAGGAGACAAGGAAGAAGGAAGGGAGGAAGGAGGAAGGGTGAAGGAAGGAAGGAAGAAAGGAAGGAAGGAAAGAAGGAAAGGAGAAATTAAGGAAAGAAGAGAAGAAGAAAGGAATGAGAGAAAGAGGAAGGAAGAAAAGAAGGAAGGGAGGGGAGAAGGAAGAAAGAAGAAGAAAGGGAGGAGGGAAGAAGGGAGAGAGGGAAGGAAGGAAGAAAGGAGAGAAGGAGAAATGAAGAAAGGAAGAGAAGAAGGAAGGAATGATAGAAGGAGGAAGAAAGGGAGAAAGAAAGAAAGAAAGAAAAAGAAAGAAAGAAAGAAAGAAAGAAAGAAAGAAAGAAAGAAAGAAAGAAAGAAAGAAGGAAGGAAAGAGGGAGGGAGGAAGGAAGGAAGGAAAGAAGGAGGGAGGGAGGGAGGAAGGAGGGAAGGAAGGAAGGAGAGAAGGAAAGAAGAAAAGGAAGGAAGGAGGGAGGGAGAGAAGGAAGGAAGGAGAGAAGGAAGGAAGGAGGGAGGGAGGGAGGAGAGGAAGGAAGGAAGGACTGAAGGAAGGAAGGAGAGAAGGGAGGAAGGAAGGGAAGAAGGAAGGAAGGACAGAAAAAAGAAGGGATGTTCACTGCCTGTCAGTTTTTCAAAGCCCACTTGTCACTGATGCTGAACAGACAAGCTCAACGTCCTGCAAATACTTGTTAACAGACGTTTCTGCTTAGCTCTGTGGCTGGTGCCAGCAGGTGAGGCTAAACAAAACCAGCAGAACCTGGTCTGGAAGTTTGGCCCAGTGCCCCTGACATCTACTTGGAGGTGCTCTTTCCCATGAGGAAACACCAGCCTTGCAGGCTTCTGGGGTGGGGATTTTGTCTCCTCATCCCAATGCCTGGTTGAGCCCCAGGTGACATTCCTGCAGAAGCTCCTGAGGCTCGGCAGGCAACTTAGGAAGGGGCTGTCCAGGCTGCGGCCCAGGTGCAGGATGTCGCATCGCTGTAAGCAGCGTGTCTGCTTGGAACATCTCTGAACCAGCATTGTGGTTACACCACCAAAAAAATCGCAAACACCAAGGCTGAGGAAGCGTGTCCATCCCAGGCTACCGGAGGACACTGTGAGTTTGGAGGTTAGAGTAACATGCTATTGATATTTCATTTGCTCTATGTCACACATAGGTAAAGCTTCCTGCATGGCATTTCAGGAATGTGTATGCAAATCTCTATTTCTCAAAATGAGCCTAAAAAGCAGAACTTACAACTGCCGTTTTGGAAACTGAGTAGAGGAAGGTGGCAGATCTTACATAATTTGCTCAAATTCACCAAACCAACATTGAAAGAGCCAGAATTAACAGTGAGCAGCTGTCGAATCCAAAGGGAATTTTTCCCCCGTGATGACACAGCCCGGGTCCCCTGGGAACCCTGGACAAGCACTGGGGGTTGCAGAGTCAGATTGGAGGGTGGACGTGAAGCCCCAGGTGGTGCCCCCTGCTGGCGAGCTTCTCCCAGGAGACGTGTGGTTGGAAAAGGGGCCTTCACCAGCTGGTGCTGCCCTAAGCCTGGGCCTGGCGAGTCTCCCTGCTTGCCATCCCAGAGGACAGTCGTGTGGCCCGGGACTGAGGAGATGGCTCCCGCCTAGGATTCCTCTCCACCTGCAGAGGGTTGGTCTCAGACCACACCACTGGGCACACAAAACCTGGCTTCCGCCTTTGAGATGCCCTTCCTCCATCATGGAAGGCCTGCCTCCTCCTTTTTTCTTTTTTCTTTTCTTTTCTTGTCCTCTCCTCTCTTCTCCTCTCCTTCTCTTCTCTCCTCTTTTTGAGATGGAGTCTCCCTCTGTGGCCCAGGCTGGAGTACAATGGTGCGATCTCAGCTCACTGCAACCTCTGCCTCCTGGGTTCAAGTGATTCCCCTGCCTCAGCCGCCCAAGTAGCTGGGATTGCAGGCACACATCACTGCATCTGGTTAAGTTTTGTATTTTTAGTAGAGACAAGGTTTGGCCATGCTGGCCAGGCTGGTCTCAAACTGCTGACCTCAGGTGATCCGCCTGCCTTGGCCTTCCAAAGTGGCAACTCCATATTTCTCCTCCTAAACCATCCCTACTTCCCTAGGGTCCATCCCTCCCACTGTCCTTCCTGTTGCTAACTGGGATATAGCATCAATGTGCCAGACTGGGCCTCTTGGCCCACATGACAGGCATGCAGAGGGCAAGAAGCTGCGACTTTGGATCACAAAAGCCGCTGAGTGCCATGGAGACCATGCAGAGGTAGCTCACTGACCCCAGCTCAGTTGCATTAGGCCAGGTCCACGCGTGAGAGGGTGAGGAGGTCTTCAGAATGGAGTCTGCCATGGCTGGCCAGAAGCAGACCTGCTGTGATGGATCTGAAAATGGCCGCATGCGCCCTCCCACTTGTGGAACTCTCCTCTGTCAACTCTGCCTCCAGACTCAGGCAGAGATGTGCCCTGGCGATGGGGTGCCAGCAACTGTAGTTCCAGCAGAATCCCAGACAGCACGTGGAGGTTCAGCTTCCCAGCCTGTCTTCTGCCTTCATCAGCACCAGGCTCCAGGCACCTGCCAGAGGATGAAGCAGGTCCCCCAAGGTGTGTCAGACAAACCTGCTGTAGTCCCACTGACGGCCACCCAACCTCCAGCCAAGATCAAAAGAACCACTTAGCCAACCCAGGGATTCATGAACTAAATAAACGTTCATTGTTTTCAGCCGCTGAGTGTGGGGCCATTTGTTCCACAGAGGTTCTGTGATCATAGATAACGGATGCACTTATCTGAGCTGATACTTGGGACCACACGCCCCGATGCCTCTCCCTCTGGGGCCAGGCTGATGATCAAGGCCACGGGAACTGTGATGCGAGATGCCTGACTCTTGGGACCCTGTGTTGCCTGCCCTGCCTGGCACGAACCATTCCCGGCGAAAGCTCTCAAGTAGTCTGCACTTATTGGAGGAAGGGAGAGGAAACTGTCTGCTAAGCCCTTCTGTTATAGATTCAGCTTGTGGAGCTGAGAGACTGGCTGCTTCCCTGCTTCATGGCTTGAGTGAACACATCGAGTGTTACTGGGGAAAGAGCTGCTGGAAGAGTGGAGCTACTTCCCTGCAGGAAACACGCATGGCACTTCCTGGGGCGAACCACACTTTCAGGGAAGAACGAATTCTGGTCCCGAATTGGGGAAGGCAGCCCCAATTTTTCTTTCTGAAATAGACTGTCTGTTCTCACCGTAAAGGCAACTATGTGACTTGACATGGTTTTTACAACCTGATGTTAAAATAATCAACACTAAGAAGACAAAATGATGCATTTGGACAGTGATGAGTCAAAAAAAGAACAAGATTGGTGGAATTAAACAAAAATCTGAAACAGAAACAGACATCCCATTATTTGAGCTACAGAAAAATCATTTCTGTAGATTTTTTAGTAAAGATTTTATCCAGTTATTTCAGGATCACGATTATTCTTAAAAATGAGACAAGCTGACAATTTAAAAAAGCTTTCTTTTAACTATTCAGTGCCAAGGGAAAATATACAAATGGCTCTATCTTAATGAGTAAAATTTATATACACTGTTAACCTTATGTGCAACCTTGCATCATTTCATGTCATCTAATGTGCATTTTTCTTTCCCACAGCTGACATTCAAAAGCACTTCTCAGAGTCCAGAAAAACATCACATAACCCTTACTTTTCCATAATCTAAAGAAAGGAGAAAGAAAGAGCAAACGTACGTTTCTCATTGACAAAAGCCATGAAGTGAAAATTCCCGTAGAATCATGATCACAGAGCATGTGCGTTCCTTTAGGTAGTGCAGGGGGAGAAGAGGGCGAGCCCCCATTAAACCTGTGAGGAAGCTTTGGTAGTCAGCATTCTCCTGGAGGGTATGCACCCCTTTCTTCCTAACAGTGTGTTGAGCACCCAGGCTGACACTGGTCTGCCTCAAAGGCCTGGTATCTGTGCGGCCAGACAGCCCAGCAGCGAGGCACCCTGGGGAGTGGTGGTTTGCAGGCATGAGGGATATCACGTCTGTGTGCCGATCACCCCTCCTCTGACTGCACCTGCTGTGGCCTTGCCTGTGAGTGACCATGAGTCCTGGCGCCCAGGCTGTCCATTTTGGCTGCATTTGACAAGTAGCCTTTCCAACAACACACTTTGCTCAGAGAAGTATTTCTTTTTTTACCCAGACCTCTGCCTCAGTCCCTGCTGAAGGTTGTTTCTTCCATTTTGCCTAAAATTTATTGCACAGGAAGGTTGACCAGCTCCTCCTTGGATGAAGAACCAGGTATCTCTGTTTGTGCCCTCACTGCAAGCCTGTGAGCGCTGAGTGGGGGCACAAATGCACACATTCATTCATTCATCCAGGAAGTGCTGACTGAGGGCCCACTGGTGCAGAACAAAGGAGAATTCTTGTCCTCAAAACATCATCCGAAATCACGTGCAGTGGAGACACACAGTGAGCTACGGGAGTATAGTAAGATGTGGGGTTAGAGATGCCACAGAGGGAGTAAATGTTTTTCACAGGAGAAGATGTTTGATTTAGCCCTTGAAGTATGTGTCTGCAAGGAAAAAATGGTATGGTAGCTTTCTCAGGCAGGGTTTGCATGAGGAAAAAGTGCTTGTGCCATGCAATAGTGAGCAAGGAACATCATCTAATTCACAGGAGAAGACATACTCTTCTCGGACATCTAAGCTAATCAACAGCTTTGAAAAAATGATGCAACCTCAGGAAGAATCCAATATATGTAAATTAAAACTACAAAAAAACATTGCTTATGGCCAAGCAGGTTAGAAGCATTTTCAAATAACACTCCATGATGGCATAATGAGATAAACTGGCTGCACTCACACACTGCCGACTCAGTCATATGGATCAGGAATTTTAAAAGGGTCTGTACCATTCAGCCTTATATCATCTGAAGACCAAGATTCATACTCCAAGACTGTCACACAGGACTGGTCATATTTGCAAAGCTGGGAAGTCCCAAGCGCTCAACACAGGAATAGAGAATACTCATGCAGGAATGATTATGTGGCTGTGAAAAATCAGACTCATGAGAAATGTTGGATGACGTGGAAAATCATGACGATATACACAGAAAGTTCTGTTACCAAAATGCATGAGTCATGTTATCGCGGCTACATAAAAGTTGTGTTTCAGGTCGCACGCCTTTAGATGTAGGTAGCAAAGTGCGACGAGTGTCTTATGCCATAGGGGGTTACGATCATCCAGAACAAGACATTTGGACATCAGTGGCCCTAAAATTAGCCCAAGTCACTTTTGCGCACTTCTGTGCTTCCTCTCTGCTGTTCCTGTTGCCCGGCCCATCCTCGGGTGTGGTCTCTTTTGCCCATGAGATGAATTCAGCATCCTGGACTCACACAGCCACATCGAGATTTTACCCAGAAAACAATCATTCTTCCTTCTCTCTTTGCTCCACATAGGTACAAATATGACATCTCTTTAAACAGCTCCCCAGGAGAGGGTCCCCTCCAGCTCAAATTTCTGTGGCCATGGTGCAATATATCCACACCAAAGCCAACCCATGGTGATGAGAAGGGACAGGATGAGGCCAACGTTGACTTTCTGATAGTGTAGAGGAGCCCCCGTTTCCAAAATGCACTGTCTCCAGTGGCCTTGGACTACCATAGCAAAACACCACAGACTGGGTGGCTTAAACAACAGACGCTCATTGTCTCAAAGTCCTGGAGGCTGGAATTCCAAGGTCAAGGTGTTGGCCAGGCTGGTTTCTCCTGAGGCCTCTCTTCTCAGCTTGCAGGTACTGTTTCCTCCCTGTTTCCTAACCTCTTGTAAGGAAACATGTCAAGCTGGATTAGGGCCACACCCTTTTGACCTCATACAGTCATGCTGGGGGTCAAGATTTTAACCCATACATTTTAGGGGAACACAATCTGGGCCAAACGAAAAGTCAATAATTTTGCTAGCAAGAACCGTGAGTAGAGAAAAATGCCATTGCATAGACCACAAACCCTGAGTCACACACCCTTGGAGTAAAAAAATACATGCCCTCCAAAACTGTAACAGTCATCCTCTCTGGAATATGGTGGCATTAGGGTTGAGTTTCATCTTCTTCTTTGTGTAGCTGGAATTTGCAGAGCAGAAGGAAGGAGTGAAGCATAGAAAGACCTCCAGACATTTTCATGTTTGCCATTAGGTATTCTCGTGAATATGAAGCTGCATGCCCAGAGTGCAGAACTTTATAAAACTGGTGAAAGAATGACTGCTGTGTAGCTGTAAAATGAACAATTCCCAGAGCTCAAGCAGAGCTGGAAGATATTTGGGTTCTGAGCAGTCAAACAAAGAAGAGCGACCTCGTTTAGCGACAGGGTATTCACCAAACACCTGGGAAAATACAATGTTTAGGAAAGATACTGTGGAGCTTATAACAAACGGAGGAGCAAAATGTGTTCCAATTACAGAACGGAAAGTGGAAATTGAAGCCTACTGTTGCAAGTTTCTTACATTAAATGCAAGGTTGTATATTAGTAGAAGATTGGTTGTGATATTTTAAATAGGCATGTTTTCCATAAAAGTATATTATTACCAAATAATGCTTATTCACATAGTGCAAGTGGTTTACATAAAAATCGGTTTGATTCACCATATTAAAACAAGAATAACAAAAAGTGGCCTCAATGAATGTGGAAAATGCATTTGATAGAATCCAACATCCATTCTTGATGAAAACTATCAGCAAACTGTGAAAAGATGGAAACTCCTCAAGCAGTGAAAGAAAACTATTAATACTGACCTTGCATATTTTGACCTTACTGAATTCACTCGTAAATTCTCTACTGTTCTTTTAAGAAAATTGTTTTTAGCCAGGCGTGGTGGCTCAAGCCTGTAATCCTATCACTTTGGGAGGCTGAGGTGGGTGGATCACCTGAGGTCAGGAGATTGAGACCAGCCTGACCAACATGGTGAAACTCCGTCTCTACTAAAAATGCAAAAAATTAGTCAGGCATTGTGATGTGTACCTGTAATCTCAGCTACTCGGGAGGCTGAGGCAGGAGAATCACTTGAACCTGTGAGGTGGACGTTGCAGTGAACTGAGATCACGCCATTTTACTCCAGCCTGGGCAACAAGAGCAAAACTCCATCTCAAAAAAAAAAAAAAAAAATTGTTTTCATTTTTCTAGGTAGTTTTAAATTTCATGTGATCGTACTATCTGATTTCAAGACTTAAGATAGCGCTACCTTCATAAGAAAATGTGTAATTTGCATAAGGGTAGACTAGTAGCCCCAGTGAACAGAATACAATGCTGAGGTAGTTCATGGAGAGCGAACACTCTTTGAGTAGCCTCTTCCAGAGGGGCTGGGAACTCTGGAAATCCACTGCTCCATAAAGGCAATCAGAACACTGTCTAGTATTGTCAAAATCAATTTTTTCAGGACTCTGTAAATTAACCACAAGCTTGCAGCAATCCTAGGAGCAATTTATCCATGATAAACGTCTGAATCTTGAAATTAAATCCAAAACATAAATAACTCATACAACTCAATAAGGAGATAAATGACCCAATAAAAAATGGTCAAAAGATTGGAACAGACACTTCAACAAAGCATGACATTAAAGTATATGCTTTAAATGAGTGCATTTTACTCTATGTAAATTATATCTCAGGCAATTGATTTTAAATTTTGATAATAAAAACTCAGCTAAATATTTGAAGAGGGGTTTGTCGAAGGAACATGCATGAATGAGCATGAGGCACCCAGAAGTGTGCTCAGTATCACTTACAGTCATGAAAGACTTGCCCTTTCATGACTCCCTTAAGGCCCCAAGGAGATAGGACTGCGTAACATCATCATGGATGCAATTTTGAAATCACATTTTTGGTGAAGATGAGAAGCAATTGAAACCCTCTTACCTTTCTGGAGAGATTAAATGTGGTACAACCACTTTGGAAAGCAGTTTGACAACTTATTATAAAGTTAAACATATATTTTTCACAAAACCCAGAAATTCCATTCATATCTTTTCTAAAAGGAAATGAAAACATACAGCCATACAATGAGCTGCACACAAATGATTATAACAGTATTATTCATAATGGTCAAAAAACTTGGAACAACTAAAAAGTCGATCAACAGATGAATTGATAGCCAAGTCTAGGTTACATATAGTAGAATAGTACTTAGCAATAAAAAGGAAGGTACCACTGATCCACCTAAAAACATGTAGCAGCCTCAAAGACATTAGGCTGAACAAAAGAATAAAGATGCAAAAATGTACATGCTGCAACATTGCTTTTATATGGAATCCTGGGGCAGTAAAACTAATCAGATGCAGAGCAAGTGAGTGCTTGCCTGGGACCTGCGGTGGGTTAATGGGATGGAGGTCATAGGGCACTTTCCACCAAAAGACACATTCAACCAAGTGAAAAGGTAACCCAGAGAATTGGAGAAAATATTTGCAAATCCTATATATGATAAGAGGTTAACATCCAGAATATATAAAGAACCCCTACAACTCAACAACAACAAAACAAACAACCTATTTAAAAATGGGCAGAAGACCTGAATAGGCATTTCTCCAAAAGAGATATACAAATCACCAATAAGCACATGAAAAGATGCTCAACATCATGAATCATTAGGGCAATGCAAATCAAAACCATGATGAGATATTGCTTCATGTCCATCAGGATGGCTATTACACACAAAACAAACAGAAACAGAACAGGAACGTTCACAAGAGTGTGCAGAAGCTGGAACCCTTGTGCACTGTCAGTGGAAATGTAAAATGGGGTAGCTGCTGTAGGAAAGAGTTCCTCAATAAATGAAAAATAGAATTGCCATATGATTCAGCCATTTCACTTCTGGGCTTGCACCCAGAAGAATTGAAAGCAAGGTCTCAAGAAATATTTGTATACTCATGTTCATAAGAGCATTATTCACAATCGTCACAAGGTGAAGCAACCTAAATGTCCGCTGACAGATGAAAGGGTAAGAAAAATACGTGGTCTACGCTATGATGGAACATTATTCAGCCTTAAAAGGAAGGAGATTCTGACACAAGCTACAACACAGATTAGAAACCTGATGTGAAACGTCAGTCACGAAATGACAAAGGCTGTATGATTCCACTTATGTGAGCTGCATGGAAGAGTCAAATTCACAGACAGAAAGTAGAATCCTGGGTGCTGGGGGCTGGGGAAGGAGCGTGGGGAGTCAGTGTTTACGGAGTACAAACTGCAGTGTGCAAGATGAAAGGAATCGTAGAGATGGGAGGTGGTGACGGTAGCACAACAAAATGTGAATATGCTTAATGCCGCCGAACCATATACTCAAAAATATTTAAGACAGTAAATGTTATGTTTTGTGTATTTCACCGAAAATACTTGTAAAAAGTTAAGAAAAAAACAAATGGAGGTAAATGGAAGCATTGAACCTAGCATTTCCCTGCAGAAAGATGCAGACAGAAAAAAGAAACAGAGATTGGCAAATTGAGGAAAAATGAGAAAAATGAGGGGTGAGGTCACCTGCCCTGGAAGTGCTCAAACTCATATGCATTTTGCCAAAGTGGAATCAGTCAGCGAGTGGACAGAAGCAACTGTGAAAGCAATTTGGAAAACAGGTACACGTAATTTTTTTCAGTGTCTTTTGCATCCCACCATCCACCTCCATAAAATATTCTAAATAACTTCTAGCGATTTGAGTACCAACTGTCCTTTAATGCTGAGGCTTTACATGGCAACCCCTACTCGGCAATTTGTGAGAAATGATGGAATAGTGTGTGGGTTGATGGTAATTAATGCCTCAGGAAATGTCTGTCCTTGGCACGAAATAGGATTCCCTCCTCATTAGCAGAGGAAGTGTAGGTTTTGTTCGGTGCTGGTGGTGCAGCTTGGTGGGTGGGCTTCAGAAGCTTTGAACCTTCCCACCTAACACCTAGAGCAGCCCTGGGGATAGATTTTGGTTTTGAAGTTGCCTCTGTCTGGGTACCCTGCATTATGGTTGCAACAAAGCTGACTTATATGTGGCTGGGCGCGGTGGCTCACGCCTGGAATCCCAGCACTCAGGGAGGCCGAGGCGGGCGGATCATGAGGTCAGGAGATCGAGACCATCCTGGCGAACACGGTGAAACCCCGTCTCTACTAAAAAATACAAAAAATTAGCCGGGCGAGGTGGCGGGCGACTGTAGTCCCAGCTACTCAGGAGGCTGAGACGGAGAATGGCCTGAACCTGGGAGGCGGAGCTTCCAGTGAGCTGAGATCGCACCATTGCACTCCAGCCTGGCAACAGAGTGAGACTCCGTCTCAAAAATAAAAAAAAGCTGACTTACATATGCTAGAAAGGATTTTGTATGTAGACTGATAGATTAAAAGAGGGACAGTGTCATTCAATTGTTGGAGGTTTTTTAAAGATACTTTGCGTTTTTCTAACTTACTTCATTATGTTTATTAAAATAGAATATAGACTATAGATGAGTACTTACTTAACAAGATGATTGCATCACTAGCCATGTTTTACATGTGTTACATTGATGGCATACGACTGTTTCATTTATTTATGTGTCCATTTAATTATTCATTTACTCACTCATCCATGCATTAATGTATCATGTGTTGATGAGATGCCTACTATATTCTAGCCCTAGGCTGGGTCCTATAGGAAATGAAAATCTCCCAGTTTAGGGAAGAATGATATTTCACAGTCACTTGTACTAGTGCTATGTGAACACAGAGAACACAGCGACCAGTCCTGTCTGGAGATCCCAGGTCCACGGGAAATGACTTCCGGGCTGGGCTTTCGAGAAAGAGGAGGGTTTGTCTGAATGGAGAAGACATGTGGGTGAGAGTAGCACATTCCAGGTAAAGAGGACAGCAAGGCCAAGGCAAAACCCAACACTCTGCAGTTTGAAAAGCAGCCAAGGTCTGGTAACCTGGACAGAGAAATTTCCCCTTGGGATACCCCTGTGACCCACTTGGGAAGCAGGAGGCTTTGCTCAGGTTCTGCTCCATTTCTCCCTGCAACGGGCAAAGGTGTCCTCCTCTTTCTCACTTGACTTCCCCCAGTCTTTGCAATTCTCTGCCCCTGAGGTTGGATCCTCCTCCTGTAATGACATGCGTCCTCTGCTTGCCATTTAATACACTCCTGGTTTCTTGGAGGGGAACTCTCGTCCCGTGGAAGCAGGCTGTGTGAGTCAGCATGGGCTGCTACTTGTAAGAATAGACACATGCTCCATACCGGTCTGGAGGCTGGATGTTCAAGACGAATATGCAAGCAGGCCCATTCCTGGTGAGGGCTGCCTCCTCACATGCCCTCCTCTGGTGGAGAGAGCTCACTTCTCTCTTCCTCTTTGTATCGAACACTAATCTCATCATGGGGGCTGTACTCTCACGAACTCATCTAACCTGTTTCAGTCCCACAGCCCCCATCTCCAAATACCTTCGCATTGGGGATTAGGGCTTCAACATAGGCATTTTGGGGAGTCACCATCAGTCCACAACCCAGCCTTAGTCTGAGGAGCAGGGAAAGAAGCTGCAGCTCTAGAACCTAAGTGGAGCGCGGTGCTAGTTTCAAACCCACTGGGCTTCTGTGTGACTTCCAAGGCAGGTTTCCATGCCGTGGTGACCACACAGCAAGCTCCCCACCACCATCTCCCTCAGAGTCTAGTGATTGCTGCACATTTAGTGGCACCCTTCCTAAATGCTGCTACCAGGAGGTGTGGCTGCTTCCCTTAGGTGGGAGTCTGGGACGCACCTCACTCACCTGAGGGTGATCGGCTTTGAAACAGCCTTTCTTTCACAGCAAAGCTGGTGGGCTTCCAGCAGCAGATGTGCCTCTGGCTTGGTGGGCAGGTCACTGCTGGTGTTAAAAGGTACTCAGGGTGCCTGCGTGAGGCCCCCTCCACCTCACCCTCACTCCACTGGCCAGCTTCTGCACAGCCCAGGAAGATGGGGCTGCTTTTGCATCGTTTATTCATAGGCTCTTCATGAACTGGGCTCCCAGCGGACATCAACAATGGCATGAGTGATGTTATTTGAAAGCATCTTGCCACTTGACAGTAAAAGTGGAAGCATTCTTGTAGTGCAGCTCATCAATCTCTAACTGTGGCTTTTTCATGCTTTTCCTACGGAAGGTCAAATTTGAGTGAAATAATAGGAATGGCATTATTGGTGACTGATTGCTGCTTTCCTTGATGTTCTTCTGTGAGGGCTATGAATAAGGATTTTCCGTGTCGGATGTTGCTCAGTGGAAGGCACTTGGAATGCAACCTAATGTTCCCTGAGAGCAGGGACATTCTGTGGCATCAGCTGAAGCTGCTCTTAGAAAATGTGGAAATGTCAGAAGAGCAGAGCTGGGCCCTTCTTCAGAGCAGGATGCTTCATCTGCTTGAGAAGAATCAGTCATCCTGGCAAGATGGATTGGAAAGGATGGACGGCCATGGGGACAGTGCAGGCCCATGTCATAGTGGAGAAGCATGCCCGCCTCTCCATGAAATCAGTGACCCACAGATGCAGGGATCTGTTTGCTGACCACTTGGTGCTTGGCATATGGACACAGAAAGATGGACCTTTAGTCCAGGGACTGGTGAAAATATGTAAAGATGTCTTTTTAAGTTACCAAAGTGGTCCAAGGTGCTTCGGTTCACATAAGTGTCAGGCAAGCATGTCAGAGTGTGTGACAACTAGCAGACCCTGTTCTAGACTCTGGATGGTGGTTCTGCTTGGGCCATCTTGATGACAGGTCTATTGACATGGTTTCAATGTTCTTTTTGCTATTCTCTTAATGTATAATACTGGTTCTCAAGGAGGGCAGGGAGGGTTCCTCATAGGGAATATTTGTCAATGTTTGGGAAAATTTTTTGATTATTATGACTTGAGGCAGAGCTACTGGTGTGTAGTTGGTAGAGGCTAAAGTGGCCAAGATGGCTTTCACCACTAGCAATTATCCACCAAAAACATCAATAGTGTTGAGGTTTGTAAACCCTGCTCTATGCTATTTACATGCTGAAAATGCCACAACTATCAAAACAGCATATAAAAGAAAAAAAGGTAAAAACAAAAAATGATTCTAGGGTTATTTCATTAGAAACTTTCATCATACCATAAAACAAGTCCATCTCAGCTGTTATGTAGAGAAAAACTGAGTAAACACGTGGTAGCAGTGAAAGTAGAAATAATGTCACTAAAATTAAAAAATAATTTTCCAGATTTTTATCATGTTAGATATCACTCTAAGAACTCTACACAAATTATACCATTTACATTTTACAACAACCTTGTGAAATAAAGTTTAATTATCCGTTTAGTAGATGAAAAAATGAAGGATGAAAGAAATTTAAAAATCTTAATAGCAAATATTGACATGGGGCTTATAGCATCCCAGAAGCTGCTCTAAGGATTTTACATGCCTGATGCACAACAATCCTTTCAGGTAAATTATATTATTACCCCTACTCTACAGATGAGGAAGCGTGGATGTCCAAAAGTTAAGCAACTTGCCTGTAGTTATGCAATTGATCATTGGAAAGACCAAGATTTGAACACAGAAGTTTTATGTCAGCATCTGTATTTTCTATCAGTCTTCTAAACTTAGCCTACTTATGAAGGATGGGGCCAGATCTCCTTTAACTCATGTGTCCCTAGAATGCCCTTAAATATTACTCTGCACTGAAAGATTTAGGGATCTCCCTTCTCACCTCATGAATAGCCAGTGCCTGGCCAGGAAGACAGTGTGCTCTGAGCACTCTCATGAGCCCCACAGGCAGCAGGGCATGCCCTTGGGGTAAAAGTCAGCCATAGCCTGGGTGCATTTTGCTCATGGTGGTGAGAATTATTCTCTGAATAATAAATAGAAAATTGACAAATAATTGAAAAGAGCCTCAGAGACCTGTGGGACTGTGATGAAGAATCTAACATTCATGTCACTGGAGTCCCAGATAGAGAAGACAAAGAACACTGGGTTAAAAAAAAGTACTCAGAAAACAATAACCAAAAGCTTCTCAAATTTTTTTAAAAGACATAAAACAAGAGATTCAAGGAGCCAAGAAAATCCCAAATATAATAAGCCAAATGATATCCATACCAAGAAATATCATGGTCAAATTTTTGGACACCAAAACAAAGAAAAAGTCTTAAGAGCAGGTAGAGAAAAACTAACCAATCACCACTGGAGAAAACTCAATTCAAAGTAGAGAAGATATATTATTTTAAAAAATAATAGGCCGGGCGCGGTGGCTTAAGCCTGTAATCCCAGCACTTTGGGAGACCGAGATGGGCGGATCACAAGGTCAGGAGATCAAGACCATCCTGGCTAACATGGTGAAACCCCGTCTCTACTAAAAAATATAAAAAAACTAGCCGGGTGAGGTGGCGGGCGCCTGTAGTCCCAGCTACTTGGGAGGCTGAGGCAGGAGAATGGCGGGAACCCGGGAGGCGGAGCTTGCAGTGAGCTGAGATCCGACCACTGCACTCTAGCCTGGGTGACAGAGCGAGACTCTGTCTCAAAAAAATAAATAAATAAATAAAAAATAATAAAACTATGGAAGTCAGAAAGAAGTTGCATAGCATTTTTCAAGAAGCTAAAAGAAAAGAACTGTCAACCCAACATTCTATGCCCAGCGAAAACATCCTTCAAGAATGAAAAAGAAATCAAAACATATGTAGATAAAGGAAAATGAAGATAATTTGTCAGCAGGAGGCTAACCTCATAAGGATACCTAAAGGACGTTCTTGAAACAGAAAGGAAATGATGAAATAATAAATCTTAGAAAATCAGGGAGGAAGAATATGATAAGCCAGCATATGGGTACTATAACATACTTTCTTTCTCCCCTTGAGTTTTCTAAATTATGTTTGTCAGTTGAAACAAAAATTATAACACTATTTGATGTGGTTCTACATGCATGTAGATGAAATATTTAAGACAATTATAATTTAATAGGAGAAAATTAAGAGATGTAAAAAAAACAAGATTTTTATGCTTTACCTGAACTGGTAAAATAAAAATATCGGTGGATTTTCACATTATGTGTATAAAATGTAACCCCTAGAGCAACCAATTAAAAAGCTACACACATATATTGAGTCAATATCACTGTAAGTAAATTAAAATGGGATTCTAAAAAAATAAAATAGTTGAGTAACCCAAATGAAGGCAGGAAAAAGAAAACAGAGAAAGCTAAGACAGAGAACAAATAGAAAACAAGAAGTAAAATGGCAGACAAGCCTTACATATCAACAATTATATTAAATGTAAATGATGTAAGGATACTAATTCTGAGGCAGAGATTGGCAGAGTGGGTTAAAAAACTTGACCCAACTATATGCTGTGTGTAAGAAACTCACTTCAGACATATTAGAGTCAGATTGAAAGTAAAAAGATAGAAATGCCACATTATGCAAAGATTAATCAATGGAAAGCAGGAGAGGATTTAGTAAAATCAAATAAAATAGGCTTAAAAATAAGAAAAATTCCAGAGCCAGAGAAGGATGTTATATAATGATAATAGGGTCAATTCACCAAGATAACACAGCTATTATTTTAAATGTGTATGTATCAAATAAGAAAGTTGCAAAACATGTAAAGCAAAATCTGATAGAACTGAAAAGAGAAATAGACAAATCACAATTTGTCTTTAACAACTTCTGTCAACAACAGACAAAAAAATTAAATAAACCTCTTACCAATTGGTAAAGCAAACAAAAAGCAGCAGATATAGAAGAACTTAACACCACCAGACCCAAACCAATTAGACTCAACACCACTGCATAACCCAATTAAACCAATAGGTTTAATAGACATTTATAGCATATTTCATCCAACAACAGCAGAACTGACATTTTTTTTCAAGTGTCCACATAACATATACCAAAACAAACCATATCATAGGCCTCAAAAATCTCAATACATTAAAAGAATTGAGGCCATGCAGAGTGTGTTCTTCTACCACAATGAACTCAAACTAGCGATAGTAATAGGAAAATCAACAGACTCTTAGAAACAAAACAGCACATGTCCAGATAATCCATGGGTCAAAGAGAAAAATCTGAAGAGCAATTTTTAAAAATACACTGAATTGAATGAGAATTAAAATACAACATATTAAAGTTTGTGAGACACAGCTAAAGTAGTATGAGAATAAAATTTGGAGCACTAAGTGCACAAATTGGAAAAGCAGAAAACTGTTAAATCAGTAACATAAGCTCACATCTAAATAATCTAGAAAGTGAAGACTGAACCCAAATCCAGGAGGAGGAAGGCAATGATAAAGATAAAAGCAGAAATCCATAGACTTGCAAACAGAAAATGAGAGAGAAATAAATGAAACATAGAGGTTTGAAAAGCTCTATAAAATTAATAAACCACTAGCAAGACAGACCAAGGAGAACGAGAGAAGATGTAAATTACCAATGTCAGGAACAAAACATGGAATATCACTGCAGACCCTGAAGATATCAAAAGGAGAGTAAAGTAATACTAAGAACAACAATACATGCATACATTTGACAACTTACATCAACTGGACCACATCGTTAAAAAACACCAAGCACCACAAGTCACCCAGTAAGAAACAACTAATTTGAATAGCCCTACAATCATTAAGAAAATAGAATTTATAACTTTAAAAACATCCCCAAAATGAATCTACAGGCCTAAGTGGTTATGCTAGAGAATTCTATCAAAACCACTAGAGAATTCTATCAAAACTTTAAAGAAGAATGAATACTGATTATACACAATACCTGCCCAAGGAATAGAAGAGAACTCTTCTTAATTAATTTCATGAAGCTATATAACCATTATACTAAATCACACACACACACACACACACACACACACAGCAAACAAAAGTTCCCAGAACTGAGTGTGAATTCATCAAGATTGCAAGATACATGAAAATATACGAAAATAAATTTTATTTATATATACTAGCAATGAACACATGGTCATCAAAATTAAAATAAAAATACTATTTACAATTGCTTAAAAAACAAAATATTTGGCCAGGCACTGTGGCTCATGCCTGTAATCCCAGCAATTTGGGAGGCCAAGGCGGGCAGATCATGAGGTCAGGAGATGGAGACCATCCTGGCTAACACGGTGAAACCCCGTCTCTACTAAAAATACAAAAATTAGCCGGGTGTGGTGGCAGGTGCCAGTAGTCTCAGCTACTTGGGAGGCTGAGGCAGGAGAATGGTGTGAACCCAGAGGCAGAGCTTGCCGTGGGCCGATATCGTGTCACTGCACTCCAGCCTGGGTGACAGAGCAAGACTCCATCTAAAAAAATAAATCAAATTAAATTTAAAAAATATTTAAGGAAAAATTTAAGAAAACATGAACAGGACTTGTATGTTGAAAACTATACAATGCTGATGAGAGGAATAAAACAAAGATCTAAATAACCATGTTCAGTGATTGGGAGACTTAACATAATGAAGATATCAAGCTTCTCCAAATTGATATACATGTTTAATGTAATTCATATTAAAATTTCAACAACGTTTTTATAGATACATGTAAGATGAGTCTAAAATTTATACAGAACGGATAAAGGAAATAACTAAAATAATATTTAAAAGAGAAGAAAGTGGGAGGAATCATTGTACCTGACTTTAAGATTTATTATAATTCTATAGTTATAGTAGTCAGCAGTGTGGTGTTGAATCAATGAAACGAAAGAGATCTGCCAACTGGTTACACAGAGATTTCCCCGACTGATTTTTTTTAACAGCTTTATTGAGATATACCATGCAACTCATTTAAAATGTAGAATCACTAAGTTTGTAATATATTCACAGATATGTGCGACCATTGCTACAATCAATTTCAGATGGTTTTCATCATCTCAAAAAGAAGTCCCTTACCATTTAGCTATTAGTTCCCATTACCACATCCTTGCCATCCCTAAGCAAACATTACAGATTTGCCTGGACATTTTATATAAATGGAATCCCATGGGGTCTTCTGTGATTGGCTTCTTTCACTCCGTGAAAGGTAGAATGTTTTCAAGGTTTATCCATGTTGTAATATGTATCAATACTTTGTTACTTTTTAAGGCTAAACAGTACTCCAGGTATGGCTACAACACATTTTGCTCAACCATTCATCATTTGATGAACGTTTGGTTGCTCCCACCACCTTCCACCTACGTTTTCATCTGGTGAACATTTAATTATTTCCACCTACCTACCTAATTTTTGACAAAAGTACAAAATCCATTCGATCTGGGAAAGAGTATTTTCAACAGATGCGCTGGAGCAACTGGATATTGGCAGGCAAAAGAAACAAAACTGGACCTTTACTTACGTCTCATATTTTACACAAAAATTAATTCAAAATGAATCATGGATTTAATCATGTCAGAAAGGGAAAAAACTATGAGTAAACTTTTGGGCATATGGCTAGGCAAGGAGTTCCTAAAGTTGACACAAAAAATGTGAGTCAAAAAAGGAAAAAGAATAAAATGAACTGCCTGAAAATTAAAATATTCTTCTCTTTGAAAGATTCCAGAGGATGAAAAAGCAAGGTACAGACTGAGAAAATATTCATAAATCATACCTTGCAAAGGACTATTATCTGAAATATGCAGAGAACACTCAAGACTCAAAAGTCAGTCAAATAATCTTCTTAGAAAGAACAGAAATATAAAGAGACATTTCACCAAAGAGGATATGAAGATGGCGTAGAGACAACAGGAAAAAACATGTACAACATTATCACAAATCAGGGAAAGGCAAATGGAACCCGCAATGAGATATCACTGCACAGCCATCAGAATGGCTTAAAACAGTGACAACACTCAATGCACCTGAGGATGAGGAGAAATACTCTGTCATACATTGCTGGTGGGAACGCAAAATGGTACAGCCGCTCTAGAAAGCAATCTGTCAGTTTCTTGCAAAACTGAACATGCAACTATCACACAACCAACAAGTTGCTCTTCTAGACATTTTCCCCAGGGAAAAGAAAAGTTAATGTTTATATAAAAATGTGTAGAAATGTTTACGGACACATTACTCATCATAGCCAAAAACTCAAAACAATCCAGATGTCTTTCAAAAGATAAAGGTCTATCCTTACCACGGAATTCTTAGTGATAAAATAAGAAGAAATCCCTGATGTATGTAACCACCAGGATTAAACTTCACAGAGTGATACTGAGTGTAAAACCGAAGAGGTTATGTTCTGCATTATTCCATTTATATAGCATTCTTGAAATCATAAAATTATAGAAATGAAGAACAGATTAGTATTCGCTGGGAGTTAAGGAGGGCACGGGGTGGGACTGAAGTGGACGTGGCTGTAAAAGACAACATCAGGAATTTGTGGGGGTGGAAGCCTTCATTCTCTGGACTATATTAATGCCAGTATCCTGGTGGCGATGTCATCCTACAGTTTTGCACTGGGGAAACTGGATAAGGATACACGAGATCTTTCTGTATTATTTCTTACAATTGCTTATGAATCCACAATAATCCCAAATGAAAGGTTTAATGTTTAAAAGCATAAGACACTAGTTTAAAGCTTTTAAATGTTAACAGATAATGTCTTCCCTGTTAAATATCTATGTTTGTTTGTGTGAGATACAGTTTGCATAAAGGGAAAGACAGAGATTGGAAGTAGAAACTGGTAAGTTTTGATAAATGTATGCATCTGTAACCCCCATCTCACCAAGACACAGAGAACTCCCATCACCCAGAACGTTCCTTGGGCCCTTGAAAAGTCAATCCCCGCCCCCATAGCAACCTCTGCTCTAATTTCTAGAAATATAGATGACTTTTGCCTATTTTTTGGATTTAATAAAAACGGAATAATTCAGTATGTATTCTTTCAGTCTGGCTTCTTTCACTCAACATAATGTTACACTAATCTGTGTTTTTTAGGCGATCTTATTGCTGAGTAGTATTCCACTCTTTGAACATAAGACAATTCATTTCTCCATTTTCCTGTTGACAGATATTTGGGGTATGTTATGGACTGAATTATGTTTCCCCCCAAAATTCGTACATTGCAGTCTCAACCACAAGTACCACAGAATGTAATATAATTGGAGATAAATTCTGTACACAGGTAATTAAGTTCAAATGAGGTCGTTAATAAGGTAGGCCCTTGTCTGACATGACAGGTGTCTCATAGGAAGACGAGATGAGCACACAGGCATGCACAGAGGGGATTCTGTGTGAAGATAAAGGGAGAAGATGGACACCTGGAAGCCAAAGAGAGAGGACTCAGGAGAAACCAAGCCTGCTGGCACCTTGATCTTGGACCTCCAGTCCCAGTACTTAGAAAATAAATGTCTGTTGTTTAAGCCATCCAGTTTGTGGTACTTTATTATGACAGTTCTGACAAACGAATACAGGCTGTTACTACTTGGGGTCTATTAAGACTAAATATGCTAAGATATTTTATACAAGTTTTATTGCAGACATATGTTTTAGTGCATCTGAGCTAAGTACCTCAGAGTGGAAGAGCTCATCACAGGACAGGTGCAAGTTTAGCAGTTTAACATTATAAGAAACGGCCAGATTTCCAAAATATTGGGACAATGCAACTCTCTTCTCTGCAATGTATAAGAGCTCTGGTCACTCCACAAGCCTCACTGATATTTGATATCATCAGTCCTTTGTTTTGTTTTGTTTTTTAACGTTTTAGTCATTCTTGTGGGTGTGAAATGACATTTTTCAGGGGTTTTTAATTTGCAATTTTCTGGTGACTAATAATGTTTGGCATCTTTTAATATACTTATTATCCATTTGAATATCTTATTTTGTGAAACAGCTAGTCAAATCTTTTCTTATTGGGTTGTTAGTATTTTTGTTAATTGATCTATAGTTCTTTATACATGCCAGGCCCTTTGTCAGACGTCTGAATTATGAGCTTTTTTCCCTCTTGATTTGTGCATTGCTTTTTTGTTTTCATAATGGCGTCTTGCAAAGAGAGAAGCTCTACATTTTGTTGAAAGCTAATGTATCCATTGTTCTTTTTACAGTTCTGGCTTTCCTTGTCCTGTGATATTTTTATCTGCCTCAAGGTTGGGAAGATTTTCAAGCATGCTTTCCTCTAGAGACTTACACATTTTAGTTTTTAATTTTAGTTCTAGGATACATTTTGCTTTACAATTTGCATGTGGTATGAAGTAGGGGTTCAATCTTGTTTCTTATACTCTCATATTTTTATTCTAATCCCATTTGTTGAAAAGACCTTTCTTTCCCTACTGAAAAAGATGGACTTTATTAACAATCTGTACCCTTTGCACTTCCATAATGTATTTGAGAATCAGTATATCAAGTTCTATAAAACATCTTTTGACTATTTTGATTGCATTAAAGTTATATATAAATTTGGGACAAGTTGGCAGCTTTAAAATCTTGAGTCTTTCTATCCATAAAATGCCTATTTCCCCAATTTTTTGTTTGTTTTTAAACATCTCAAATACACTTATAAAACTTTATCTTAAATAAATTGCACATTCTTGATTAGATTACACTTTGGAATCTCCCTTATCTTTTTTTTTACCATTGTAAATATTATATATATATTTTACATTATATGCTCCATTTGTTGCATGTATTACAGAAATGCAAATAATAATTATATATTGATTTTTTAACTTGCCAAACTATTTTTATTCATTATTTATTCTAGAAATACTAACATGCATATTTAATTTGACAGTTAAAATGTAATAAGTCTGTTTACCTCTCTCCAAATTTATGTGCTGTTTTTGTCCAGCACTTTAGTCTTAACTGAATTTTTAACCCCACAGAGCATTCCTTCATTATTGTTCTCTCATAGATCAAGGCAGGTTCATGTTTCGCCACGTTTAGTGCTTTCTTTGCTCACTATTCTTGCAGGTATCTGACTTTTCTCTTGGGATGATTTTTTTTTCTTTCTCTAGAACTGCATTACAACTTTAGTTAGTGAGAGTCTGTTGGAGTAAATCTGTGTTTATATTTTCTTTTGTTTTTTAACTTTTCACCTCTTTATTTCGCCTTTGCCTTTGTATTCTACAGATGTTGGGCACTGTGTTCAACATTTATTCAAAAAGGTAAACTTAGTTACCCTCTTGTGTGTATCTTCTGTGTACTTGCAGATTTATGTATTCATCTGGCTATACTACCAGTTATTAAGAGAGCTATATTAAAATCCACCATTATGATGATTCATTTGTCTACTTTAAAAAAATTCTGCTGATATTTATTTCATATATCTTAAGATTCTATTATTAGGAACATGCACGATTAGAACACTTAGATCTTTCTGTTATTTTATCATGTGCTGCTCTCTTTAATCTCAAATAATGTTTCTTTCACTAAAGTATACTTGGTTTGTTGTGAACATACAGAGCAGCTTTCTTTTGCTAGTGTTGTGTGTAGAGCTGTTTCCAGTGTTAGTGAGATCCTGTGCAAATCCTTTACGTTGGGCCCCTGTCTAGAGAAATAATTTGATTTTAAAATGTGTTAGAAGATCCACAGGTCCACCTGGGGTGCCGTCATTTATTCCTGAAGACCTAGAATGAGGAGAAGAGCAGAGGGACACACCCACTGGGTGGTTCTCTGAGCAGTGTCCTAGGGCTTTTCCACACCCACTGGGTGGTTCTCTGAGCAGTGTCCTGGGGATCCTTCCACACTCACTGGGTGAGTCTCTGCGTGTGGGGATTCTTTCCAGTGTCTGGACACCATTTTCTCCTGTTCAGGTCCAGAAATCCCTCTTCATGTTCTTTATCATCAAGCGCACCATTCCTGGCTGATTTCATATCTCCCAACATGATAATAAGGTGACCACCCAGTTGTGACTCACCGTGGCAGGGACCTTGGGATCCCTTTCGCAGACTCATGTGGGTCTCCTGGCCTCTGCAGCGCCGATGCTGTGGGCCTGGCGCCTGCTTCCTCTTGACTCTAGGAGCCTGGTCCTCAGCACTGACTTCCTCAGAGCCTCCCAAAGGCTGTGTCCCTGATACCTTAATGAAAGCCACGAACCACGTCTCCAGAGAACACAGGAAACCGGCTGGACTGGGGATTCTCCACATTTGCAGGACCTGGGGTCTTGGGGTTTGCATCAGTTCTGGAAGACGTTTGGTTATTCTCTGTCTGCGTCGGGCATGTCTCTTCTCTCTCAGCTCATCTGTGGCTCTCTGAACATTTCCCAGCCCTTCTCACTTCAGCCTCCGTGTTCTCCATCTTCACCTTCATGTCACCCAAACGCTTTCCCTCTGTGGGATGATTTTTGAATAATTCCTTCAAATCTCTCTTCTAGTCCATTTATCACCTCTTCTGTTGTGTCTAATATACTTTTAAATACACACATTGTGTTCCAAACCTCAACACTGCATCTTTCATTTCTAAAAGATGTATTATATTCATTTACAAACTCACAAGGTTATTTTTAGAAATTCTCATTCTTCAATGGCTACTTTAATATATTTTAAAATATTTTAATACACCCTTCAAAGAGCACACTAAAACTTTTAAATTACATTTAAACATATTTCAAACACACACATTGATACCCCGTATACTATAATCCTAATACCATTTGTCTTCTGGGGTCTGATCCTTCTGTTTTGATTTTTTCCTATAAGCCTCAGTCATGGTGGCCTCTTTCCTCCTGGGCTTCTGCTTTCGAATATGAATATGTCCCTTTGATCTGTTTCTATGGAGTCTCTTTGGGGACTGGATTTGAAATGCGTCCCTGCAGAGGGTTTCTAATTCCTCATTGTCAGCTGCCTGGGGCCACTTCCCACCAGGGACCACTTCAAACCACTTTTTTTTTTTTTGTTTCCACACAGGTGATATGAATACTGACTCCAGAATCACATGTGGACGCGGTCTGTGGTTCTTCATTTTTCAAAGAGGCTTCTCCCTCCATCTAGAACTGGGCATGTTTCCTGTCTTCCTTTGCGGAGCAGTTCTCCTGGCCCACAACGAGGATGCTGCTTTCCCGGGATCCTGGAATCTCCCGGGCAGCCTCCTGCCCTGGACAAGGGCTCGGTCACCAGACGCTGGCCCCAGCACAGATGGGGTGGGTTAACATGGGAGTCTCCCGGGCAGCCTCCACGTCTGGACATGGGTTCCCCAAGACAAAGGCTCCGTCACCAGGCGCCGGCACCTGCGCTAGTTGGATGGAGGCTCCGCTTCAGCCTCTCCCTATTGTAAGTTTTCTCTCAGGATCTCGTCTTCTTCTTGGCCAATTCAGCCTTGCACTTTTTAAAAATTGTAATCCTATCATTGAAAAACTGTTTCATACTGGAAGGGTTTTTCAACACATGTACCTGATAAGATCCTCATTCAGCAAGGGCATATAGGAGTGGCAGTCTGTCATGTCCCAGATTCTGAGGACACAGCTGCACCCTGCCACATGCAGCTCACATTTCAGTGATTCTCAGGTCAGGACGGGAGGGGTTTCTGGACAGCCCAGATCCCTAGCTTGCACCTGCCTTCTTCTCCTGCCTCCTGAGCGGCACTCAGGGGAGTGGCTGCCCCAGCACCTGCCTGGGCTCCCCTGCTGGGGACAGGGAAGAAAAGAGCAAGTCTCCCCTCCCAGCAGGAGGAAGGCCGTGCGGCGACCTGGCTGGCTCCTGGAACTGTAGAGAAGTAAAACTAATACAAGGATGGGGAAAAGTATCTTTGGAAGTGGTGTGAGTGGAAGGATAAAATAAATCCTCTCTCTTTCCTCGTTCTAAAAAGGTTAGGGGAGAAGCAGGCACCCCACAGGCAGGGAAGGGGCGGCAGAATCGTGGGATGTTGAACTCACTGGAATTCAAACCCGCCAGGAAATTTTATTAATTTGCCTATTTAAAAAAAAATTCTGCTGATATTTATTTCATATATCTTAAGGTTGCATGATTAGAACACTTACGCCTTTCTGTTATTTTATTATGTGCTGCCCTCTTTAATCTCAAATAATGTTTCTTGCACTAAAGTATACTTGGCTTGTTGGTAATATACTCAAACCAGCTTCATGTAGCTGAGGCAGAAGCTTCAGGCCCCAGTTAACTTCCTTGACTACTGCAGCCCACAGCCCACTTCCCTCCACGCTGCGCGGGCGCCGAGGCGGCCGGGGGAGCTTCCTTGACTACTGCAGCCCACTTCCCTCCACGCTGCGTGGGCCCCGAGATGGCCAGGGGGAGCTACACAAGGCACCATGTCTGGTGCCTGGATTGCAGGCAGTGAGTAGGTTATTACTAAAAATCAGAAACTTTGGCTCCGCTCAGCCCTGTGGGGCTGCTTCCAGGCTGCCCTGAGGGCAGAGGAGCCTCCCAGGAACAGGATCTCTCCCTCTATTCATTCCCTGTGTTGAGTCATAAGGCTTTGGGGAGAAGGTGCATAACCGGAAGGCCTCCCCCTCCCACCTCTTTATTGAGATGCAGTGAGGCTGTCACTTCCTATGAGTGTTTTGCTTTCCCAAATGCAAGCAGGGGACTTGCAGAATGGCAGGTGCTGGGACCTGCTGGGAAGAGGCTGCAGCCCCCACGCTGCACTCCTTGTGGACTCCCCCCAGGTGGCTCTGGCTGGCTCTGGCAGGGACAGGACCTTTATGTGTGGTAGTCCACAAGCGTGCCCTCTCTTTCCAAAACCAGTTTGTCCAGCCGTGACTGGTCCTGGTCTTGCTGATAGAAGAAAGAGCACTGCACTGGGCCCAGAGGCCCAGGATCCTGGCCCCACCTCAGCTGCCTGAGTGGCCTTGGGTGTCCCAGGCCAGCCCCTCGGAGCAGTAGCAGGGGTTTGCTGAGAAGCCGAGGGTCTTGAAGCTCCTGCAGCTCCCCCACCTGTGGGTGGGCTTCAATCTGGTGTGCAGCGCTCTGGCCCACAAAGCTGAGGCCTGTGGCAGCGGCCAGCCTCGGTCCCAGCCTGGGGCTCAGCTCTGGGATGCATGAGGCTGTGTCTGGTTGGGTGGAAGGAACTCTTCTCTCAGGCTAAAGAGCATATGGGGTGAAACAGGCTTCACTCTCGTCCCTGTCCTGGACTTTTCACATTTTACGTTTTTCTTTTCTATTATTTTTTGGCCTTTTTCTCTGACTGTGCCAAGGAAGTGTTCTCTCCTAAGGCCCCAGGGAGGTGGCCAAGGCTGACTCACCCTGGACCTGGCCCGTGGACTCCCGGCTCATAGGAGAGGCAGATCCTTATGGTCTGTCTGAGGGCTTGGAAGTTGGAGCCACTGGGAATCTTCCTTCAACAGCTTAAGGACATCTTATGGGCTGGCTCTTGTGCAGGGAGGGGTCTGGCTCTTTGCTGGAGTCCTTCCCACCCTGTCTGGTTTCACACAAGCCACAGACCAGGTGATTCAGCTTGAGATGGCCCCGCTGCCCTCCCAGGTCCCTGTGAAACCTCATTCTCTCTCAGGCCCCACGGTCTCATGGGCGTATTTCTATTTTACCACTTAGCTCCTTAGACAATCAAAACTCTTGCCCTGTCTAATTCTGAACATGGGAAAAGGTCAGAAGTCAGATGCCCCAGGGACTGGTCCCAAGGCAAGAATATCTCAATGTATTTATTAATGAGCTGAAAGAGTCAAAGGAAAGGTTAAGAGGCAGAGTTTGCTGAATGTACAGAATTATTTAAGTTAACTCTTCAGGGAAGAAAAAACAGACTGTCTTCTATGAAATTCTATTTTTTTCTCACCCTAAGACTATTTTGTCAGGGTGAAAAATATTAAGACAATCAATGGTGCGGAGAACACACTTAGTCTCCTCTTTTTTTTGTTGAGACAGAATTACTAGTGAGAGTAGAGATTGGGGCTTAAAGGATTAGGATTGCTGCATCCAGAGTTGCCACCTCTTGGGAATAGGTGCATCTCCACAGTCAGTCACAGACGTGATTCCAAAGAGAAGGGAAGAGTGGGAGCGTGTGCAGAGGGCCAGTAGGGACGTGTCCTCAGTTACCAGGTATCCCCAGCACCTCAGCAACACTCTGATCCTTTGGCCTCCTTTCCTGGAAAACCTGGGCTGTGGGAAGCTGCTTGAGTCCAAATCCCAGCCCTGACTAAGGATCGGTCTCAGATTCCTGGGCAGGTTGCAAATGTCTCTTTGCCTCGGTTCCTCATCCTTTAAACAGGCACAGGGACATACCGTCTTCATGGCACTTTGGGATGGATTTAGTGAAATGATGTGTGTCATAGCTTAGGATAATATCTGGCTCCTGTGTCCGCGCCTCATGACCACGAGCCACAGGGCCCTTCATCTGCGCATATCATGACCAAATGTTAAACCAAGCTCCTGGGGACTCCTGCACACACAGAGGGCTTCACCCTGGCCTGACGAGGCCCGTCGATAGCTGGGTCTGCTGAAGGAACACCTCTTCCACTCTCATTCTTTGTGCTCTGAGCTCCCATCCACAGCATACACTGTGGGCCGAATTGGGGTGTTGATAATCCTATTGTACAGCCAGGCTGCACCACGGGCACTGCTAGCTCAGATGCCACTGGCAGAATGGGAGGTGTGGGAATAGCTTTAAAATTCTGATCAGCTTAAGCACGGGCTGCAGAAGCTGAGTTACCAGAAATGTCCAGACCACTCTCTCGTTCTGGTGCCTCTAAGGAAGTGTGCTTGGGGTTCAGTCGTGAATTCAGACTCTGTGCCTTGGCAGTTTGCTAATTTGAGCCTGGTGGGAATCTGCCTCTCCACTGTTTGGGGGCTGTAGGGTGATAAGAGTCTCCTAGCAGAATAGAATCTGTGTGCAGAGGAGGCTGACTGGCTTCCAGATAGAAGCAGAAACTTTCCAGAGCGCTTTCTGCTAAAGCTTCCACCTGTTCAGAGCGGGCACAGTAGGATTCTCCTTGGCCACTGGGGGCCTTGTGCTGCTAGTTTTGCCCCCAAACAGTGAAACTATGTTAAAAACACACTCGATCATCAACAGTGCTCCCAAGTCGGACCAGGCCACTTTGCTTCTTGAATTATTTCCAAGCAATGGGTTTGTTGTCACCTGCTTCCCAATTGCAGCCCCTCTTAGGTGTCAGGGTGTGACACGCCCACAGAGTGGTGGAGCCTGGAGACAGGGAGCTGCATCGCCCTCTCAGTGCAGGTAAGAAATCAGGCAGGTGCACCTTGCAGCGGGACCGATCACAGCAGGGCTAATGCAGTGGCTTCATCCGCATGGGATCTCTAGGCTCCTGCACCAGAAGATACAACTACATGGCAGTAGAGATGTTTGTGTCAAAATGGGAAGTTTGTGTGTTTTCTGACTGGTAAATGCCTGCTTAACATGAATCAGTGTGGCTTTTAGTTGTTTGCACAGGCTTTGTAGAGAAAATGCAAATGACTTCATGTCACCAAACCCCACAAATCATGCCACCATATGTGTGCAGTGAGCAGGAGGCAGAGGAATTGCATGGCTGTGAGAATGCCCCACACCACACAGCCTCCTTTCTCCTCCTTCCCTGTCGGTGTGTCCCCTAAGTCATCCTCGGTTAAGATTAATGATCTCTGTCCCCTCCCCTAGCAGCCGGATGCTGCCAGGCAGTAGTGGGGCAGTAAAGGGCACAGGAGCAGTCATGGGTGAGGGGGCCAGGCTCAGGGTGCCCCTCTTAGAGCCAGGAGCTCGTCCTTCAGTCTCTGACCTTCCTGCCCCCTCCCCACAGGATTTTGCCCTTCCTTCTCTTCTTCCCTCTCCCTCCCTCCTCCCTGCCCTCCCAAGTATTTCCAGGTCTAAGGAGCAGAACAAATGTGGGAGTGGGCAGGGGCTGGGCTTCGCTAGGATTCAGCCCCAGGCTGCCTTGATGTGACTCTTACAAAGGTGCCCTCTAGGTGGACACATCCCTATACTTGGCATGGCTGGGCAAGTGACCTGGCTGGACCCCGTCCTCCCCTTGGCTAAGCAACCCCTACAGGGCGCACCTGCAAAGTCTTGCTGCACTTCTGTCCAGTGGGTGTGGACATAAGGCAGTTTCCTCTTGGCTTCATCCACGGGGTTCAGGCATGACCTTCCCGGGGATCCTGGCCTGGGTCTTCCCTACAGCACGAAGGTTCTTCTGTGCCCTTCCTTGAGCATTTATTAACTTCTTACAGTGTGCAGTGGAAGAGGAGAAGGAAGAACCCACAGTTCTTGCCATCCAGGGCCTCTCCACCAAACCAGACAGAGGGGCACGTGTGTGGAAGGACCCTGGCACAGTGAGGGCCTTGGGAAGTGTCTTATGGAGGGTGAGGGATGGGAGGGCAGGCAGTGGGAAGAAGAGTGGCAGTTGGAGAGTGGAGGGTGGGAAGTGGGGGATGAGGGAACGGGGAAGTGGAGGGTTGAGTGGGAGGGCAGGCAGTGGGAAGAAGAGCGGCAGTTGGAGAGTGGAGGGTGGGAGGTGGAGGATGAGGGAATGGGGAAGTGGAGGGTTGAGGGCTTGGTACAGAGAGAAGCTTTGTTCCCACCACGGTTCCGTCTCAACCTGAGCATCCTGGGAGCTGCAGCCCAGGCCTGTGGTGTCTGGTTTCATCACAGTCATACCAGCCCCGCACAAACTCTGCCCACTCCATGGTTTGGGACATTTCTTGTATGTCTCACAGATGATCTATAGATAGATAGACAGGTAGGCTGATTAACATTTTTACTTAAAAATAGAATATGTAATTATTTTCACTTCAATTAATATTCTTCTGTAACAATACTTGCATGGCAGAGAGTATTTTATCCTATAGATATTTTATCATTTATATCACCAGTCTTTGATTATAAATAGTTAATTTCTATACTACAAAATAAATATTCTAACATATTCAAAAATAAATTGTTAATATTAAATGTATTCCTGGATACGCTGGTAGCCAGCCTGTTCTCATTTCAAGATCCTTGTCTTAACTATATCTGCAAAGTCCGTTTTTTCAAATACAGTTATAGGGTAGACAGTTTTTTTTTTTTTTTTGGAGGGGGCACAGTCAACTGACCACAGTGAGCGTGTAAGTGTGTAGTCAGCATCCTGGACTAGAGGAGGAAGCGGAGAGCCTGGGCGAGTTGCCTCACGAAGGCGTCAGGCCTCAGGAGGACCTCAATGTTGGGGCAGAGGGGAAGGGGGACGTTTTGGGGTTGGTGGCTGCTGAAGCCTGAGCACTCCACGGGGAAAGTGACGCGTGTGAGGAAATTCTGAGCTGGGCTGCTCTGTAACTGCATTTCTGAGTGCTGAAGACTGAAGGAAGTTTGGTGCCTCTTTCAGGTATGTTTGTCAGGGGAGGTGGAAGAAATGTGTTCAGAAATGCCACCAGGGTTTCGGCAGCAGCATCATGAGCAGGCAGGAACCCAGGAGCCCTGTCTCCACTGGTTCTGTCCAGGGAGCAGTGCTACCCAGAGCCTGAGGGCCAGACCAGCCAGGGCCGCACTAGGCAGCAAGCAGTGACTGTGTGGGGAGTCCCAGGCTGGCAGAGGGACCGGGCGCTGGGAAGCAGGCTCCACGGAGCTCACTGTCTCTCAGCCAACATGGGTTATGCTGTGCACACACGTGCTAGGCCCCAGAAAGTCCGGAGAGCTGCTTCAGAGGAAAGGATTCCTGAGGGCCGGGGAGCATGCATTTCTAAACATAAAGACCCTCATGAAGACACACAGCCAAAGGGGACCTGTAGGCAGCATGCGAGGGCAGGGGGCTCCCGGCTCCAGGCCTGTAGCTGCCCTGGAAGGAAAACAGTGAGTGTATGGAGGCCGGGGAGTCCCAGGACCCTGAGGGTACAAACCAGGTAGGCAAAGGGGCAGGCCAAACAGGCAAGGGGCTCTCGGCAGCTGCCTGTTACCTGCCTGACTCCATGTGGGGGTCCCTGTCTCTCAATTCTGAACACAGGTACACACTGTTTAAACAAACAGGCCACAAGCTACTCATCCGCCTCGGTGAAGGCTTGAGCGGAGCGATATGCACTAAGCGCCTGCTCTTCACCAGCTACTGGGTGGCTCTTTTCACACGCATGGTCCTTTGAAAGTTGCAGAAAGTTGGCACAGCGGATGCGCATTCACACGGCAGGGCCTCCGACCTGACAGTGGGTGCGAATTCACACGGCAGGGCCCCCCACCTGACAGTGGGTGCGAATTCACACGACAGGGCCCCCGATCTGATAGTGGGTGCAAATTCACACGGCAGGGCCCCTGACCTAACAGTGGATGCGAATTCGCAGGACAGGGCCCGACCTGAACCTCCATCTGTCCTCAGTGGGGTATGTGCTCTGGTATTGATAAGTGGGTTGTTCTAAGATTTTTTAAAACATGTGGGGAAATGCTTATGCTGTGATACTGAGTGAAAAATAAGATTTAAGGTTATTTATAGTACAGGCTGCATTAAAGCTATTTATTATAAAATGCAATTTAATATAAAATGTAATACTGTATTACAAGATGCAATATATTATTCATACCACACACACGTATACACATGAGAGAGAGAAGCGAGGAGAAAAAATGATTGTAGAGAGGTCACGAAAAGGTCAGCACTGCTTCTCCCTGAGGGCTCCGACTCATAGCGCTCTGCGGTGTTTTCCAGACACCCTACAGTGACACACTGACAACAAAAATAGCAGTAATAACAGCCTTTATCGGGCAAGCGTGCTCCTGCCTGCCCGGGAGGCCTGCGGCCCAGTGTGCCTTGCGTGTGTCTCTCTCTCTTTCACTGGGAGCCTCGCTTTCCATCACTTGACTCCATGAGTGGCCTGTCCTCTTCCCACTTTGTGCTTGCCTTGGGCGATCCCATCCACATCTTTGATCACAATCACTTCGGACAGCTGCCACTCTCAATTTTTGTGTTAATTTCAGTTCTGTGGCTCCATCCAAGACCTTGCTCCTGAACTCCAGGCTGAAGTTTTCAACTGTGAAGAGGATAAGTCTTTCCAGGTGATCTTGGAGCCTTCCAGGTCAGCACATCTTCACCCACCTCTTGGCCCACAATGCATCCATCCCTAAGGGCTCCTCATCCCTAGTCTCAGATTCCCCAGGCTCTCCCCAGTCTCACAGAACAGGAGAGCCACCCTCCCACCCTTCTCCTCCTCAGCCTGCACTGAGTCAGGTGTCACCCTGCCGATTCCTCCTCTGGGTCCTTGGTGGCACAGCTTTCTTTCAGGGCCTCATCATCGCGCAGCTGGCGAGTGTTCAGAAAGGAGTCGGTCTGAATGGCACTTGCTTTGGAAAGAAGTTCTGGCAGCGTGGGCGGTGGGCGGTGCAGGGAACCGCGGCAGTGATATGCAGGGCCTTGACCTCCCTCCTGTTCCCCTGGGGTTTAACTCTACCGGCCTGGAAGGAAATGTTTTCATCTCTCCCATTTTGGGATTCTATTAGGGTTTACTTAGAAAAACAAAATAAAATAACTTCCAAAAAAAAAAAAAAGAAAAGAAAAAACCTATGGGCTTCAAAATCTTATTCCACTGATGCCTCTGAAACCTTCCACATGATTTTTTCCTGAAAGGTAATAAACAATTGGGAACTCATTAGCACATGCAGATAATTCACACATTTTCCCTGCTGCGAATCTCCTCTTCCTAGGTGATATCCTGTCTCAGCTTAGCAGGAAATTTTTGCTGGCTTTGCCCAAATAACATGGAAAGACTTAAGGTTGTTTTTATTGGATAGGAGAGCTGGAGACTAGACTGTATATAAGGTGCCTTATAAAGCAAATTTCTCCTGATTTTTACAGGGAGACAAAGGGCGAGTTTGTGGAGTGCCAGCCACCTGTCCTGCTTAGGGCTGACCTCTGGGGGCACTCACAGGGAGGCAGATGTGCCAGCCAGCACACGTCTCTCTGGCAGAGTGTTTCAGCTCAAAGCCAGACATTCACCTGGCTTCCAGTCCCCAGGAAGAAGGTGGCATCCTGCTTGTTTGTACGACAGCCGTCTTCTTTGCATCTTCTCTGCCTTTGCTCTTTCAACCATCCTCAAGATGTACAAAGGACCTTTGCAGAACCAGTTCATGGAGGGAGTCCTTCTAAACAATCATTGAAATGAGTGTGTCTATGAGGGAGCATCTCCTACCCATGAGGATGTAGAAAGTTCCCGGGTTAAGTGGGATGAGAGGCAAACCCCGAAATGAAGCTGATGAAAATGAGAGCCAGGAGGAGGAGAAGAAGCCCTGTGCTGGGTCTTTGGCCCTAGCAACAATTAGTGGAAATGGTCGTGTCTGCATCGTCCAGGGCTGTTTTCCCATAATTTAGCACACAGAATGGTACAGAAAAGGGCTTCCAAGCATTGTCATACAAAAGGAGAGTCAAGCTTGTGGCAGGAAACAGCAAAAGAGTTTAGGCTGCTTTGTGGTTGAGTCGAGTTGCTTCTGTCTTTCCACCTCTTCTTCAGAGCCAAGCAGTGGCTCAAGGGGTCCTGAGCTCAGAGCATCAGCAAGCCCGGGGGGTGCGCTGGCAAAAACTGACTTCACCAGAACCCTTTCTAGGACAGTGGGGATGGAGCTGGGATTCCCTAAAGGAGTGCTTCAGCTCCCACAGATTGTGGCTCACTCTATCTTTCCAGGAGCCTGGGGCCACACACATGAAGCTCTGCTTTTGCAGAGAACAGCATGCAAGCCAGGCACCAACACCCCTGGCCTTGTGTCTCTGCCTCCAAACAATGAAGAAGGGAGGAGAATCTCCTGTTCAAAACGGACCATGCGGTGGGGGAGGTGGGTGGCGGGGGCAGGTGAGCCTGCCTAGAGATGCCTCCCCAATATCCTGATCTGGCTCTGACCATTAAACTGACACATTTATAACACATAAGCACATACTAATATATGCACATAAATTAAGGGTGCAAGTGAATAGTAACAGCCTTCTAATCTGCAGAGCTTTCTGATTTTAGGTGAATAAAAAATGCCAGTACTTTTGCATCAAAGAGAGAGATAAACTTGCTAATTGAAAACTGGTTTTCGTGGAGGAAAATATGGAGGCGCCAGCTATGTAAATCAGCATATGCCCAGATCTAAAAGAAATCATGCCAGGCCAAGAGGAAATTAAGCAAATCAGGATAATGAGGAAATAACCCTAGACGCAAATTAGAAGCACTGGGGTGCTTGAGTCCATCTCAGGAGGTTGGTAGTGGACAGGTGGGAGGTGATGCGAACACGTGTTTGGAGTACCAGGCATGTCTGTGCCAGTAGGTGGGTGGGTGCCTGCTCTCCCACCAAGCTCAGGGAGGGTTTTTCATGCAGGTTCTTAAATGCATGGATCATAACGCTGCCTTTTGCATCCCGAAAGCCCCTTCAAATGCCTCTAACAAGCACTGGTCTCGCGCTGGCATTAGCTGTGCTTGGGTTTCCTGGGTTTAGCGACCTAAGGGGTTTACAGCGCACGGAAGTCTCTGCCCAGCTCTCAGCGCGTGTCGCCAGGGGCTGGACTGAAGCTGTGGCCCGGGATGGGGAGGACGCTGGCGGCCTCCGAAGCAGGGTCTATGGCGGGGAAGGGCGAGCGCCGTCTGGCGGTGGCTGCGCGTGGCCAGCGCTGACCCAAGCTCGGTTCGGCCGGCGCTGCCGCGTGTGCTCCGGGCGGAGCGAGGGTCCTCGGGGCCCGAGTCTGTCCTGGGTCCCAGGAAGTTCGGCGTGCAGCGTCAGAGGCTGCGTGTGCTGGGGTTGGGAGGAGCACAGACTGTGCCTGGGGCATCCAGGACGCATTCATAGAGGGGTGGTCCTGCCCCACCCTGGGAGTGTCCTGGGCAAAGGCCCTGGGGCCACCTGCCTGGTGCCTTGGAGGGCGTAGGGCAGGAGATGCCGAGACCAGCGGGCCACTGTGGGGCGCGGAACTTTAGACCAGGCACCCACAGTTCAACCTCTGGGCCAGGGGACCCGCGGGGGCCTTAAGAACGTGTTTGGCTGATTTGTGCAGCAGAAATCCGCCAGCGCCTAGCAGCGTCCGGGCCGCCTGTGCCGGGATCCGCAGCCCAGTACCCCCCGGTCCCGCGCCCTGGACTCCGAGGAGGCCAGGTAGAGAGCGGCCCGCGCTGTCCCCATCTGCGCCCTCAGCCCCACCCGGGCAGCGGGACATGCCTGGCTCCGGCGCCGCCACCCCGGCTTCCGCTTGCCCTTGAGCGCGGAGCCCGGAGTCTCCCTGGCGGTGCGCTGGGTCCCCGAGGGCCAGAGGCCACCAGGGGGGCGGCATTGGCGGGAGCCCAGCCGGGCGCGCCCTCGGCCCTCGCCCACCCACGTCCTCCGCGGCCGCCCGGGTCCAGGGGGCGCAGTGGGGAGGAGACCCGGGCCAGGGCCAGGGAGCG
>NW_016806237.1:1539678-1565547 GCF_001698545.2 Rhinopithecus bieti | reverse complement strand
GGCTCCGCCGGGCTGCTCCGGCTCAGCGCGGGGGTTGCGGTTCCCCCGGTGCTGCTCGCCTCGGCCCCGCCGCCCGCGGCCGCTTTGCTCCCCGGTCTCCCAGGCTGGCCGGCCCCGAGCGAGCCGGTGCTCCCGCTGCTGCCGCTGCCCTCTGCGCCAGACCCCGCCGCCGCCGCCGCGCACCCCTTCCCCGCGCTCCACGGGCAGGTAACGTGTCCCCGTCCCGCCTCGGCCCGGATCGCCGGCTCCCCAGCTCCTGGGCGCGCCCTGCCCGGCCCGGCTCTGGCCTCCGGCTCGCGCGCCCTCCTCCCCGGCGGTCCTCGCCGCCCCAAACCCTCAGGACGCAGCCCTGCAACCGTGCCTCGGCGAGAAAGTTCATGCTTGGACGCCCGGCTGTCCACCTCTGCAGCTTTGGCAGGTGCCTCCGGGTGTCCGGACCGAGCCGTGGAGGGACCCGCCGCCCAGGCCCGCGTGGGGACCGCAGGGAACTCGCGCCAGGCCGGGGGCCGCTGTCCACCGCGCGGTGCTGAAGTGACTCCGTGGCCGCCGCGGGCCGTGGCTGACATCGCGGAGAAGTTAGGACTTTCACTGTCTCTGCCAGACTTGAAAGCAAGCTGGAAATCGATAGCTGTTTCGGATTCTAATCTGGTTTGGATTTTTCCCCCTTTCGTTTGAAAATAGACTCAGGGCAATGCTTAAGAGAATTCCAACCGGTGGAAGTGGCTGGGAAATCCTGCCTTCGGTACTGAGAGGTATTACCGGAGATTCCCCTGCCCAGGCCTGCTGGAGTCCACCACATTCGTTAATGCCACACTGCACTTTAGAAGAGTTTGGCTTTTAAGACATGAAATTAAAAAGAAAAAGTGACTGAACCTTTGATAAATGGTGCAGCAGAGCCAGGCGGGCTGGTTTTGGCAAGATTCATTGTCAGCTAACGATGCAGATGCATTTAAAATCAGGGAATAGCGTGCATTTTATTCCAAGGATTGACCTCATTAGCATATTCAAATGAGTGTTATGTTAGAATACATCATTTGATTAATTTAATTCCAATATTATCTTGTGAGTTTTTCTAAAAGATGTTGTTAAACTCCTGCTAAATTGGTCTTTAGACTTAATGATACGTCACATATGCAGCCCTGGATATTGTGTTTTTATGTGTGATGCAGTTTATTTTGGAGAATTTTCAATAAACGTTGGTAGTTTTGCCGTATTTTGGAGGGTGTTATATCAGAATGCTGCCACTAGAGGGATATAATGTCAAGGAACTACATTTTTTAAAATTCTGTTTTAAAAAACTGCATTTTTTCACTTGTATAAATTTAAGAGAACATTTTTTAAAAACCTTAGTATTAATATTTTAAATATTTTTGTGCTACCCATCTTCTGTAAAGTAAGAATATGTAGAACCAGAAGAACATTTTCACATGACAGGAACATCACAAATGCTTTTATGATTTTAAAACAATAGGTACTGAAACGTTCCATGTCATTGAGCAATGCATTTTATTAGTGCCTTATGAGGTCTCCGTTATTTTAATTAGAGAGACGGTGTCCTGAATTACCAGCCCCTTTCCGTGACTGATGTTTTATTCTGTACATTGAGATCTTCAAGTCATGAGATGCTTAGTTGTTGTTGTTGTTGTTGTTTTCCCCATAGAATCTGTTTGTATTGGTGAACCTTGTGTTGGTGAAACTTGGAAGCTTAACTTCTCAGATATTTTCATTTTGAAAGTATTAGTTGTTTGTAAAACGACAAATGTAATTAATACAAAATGCAATACTGAAAGGGATAATATAGCCCTATGCCTGCCTATAAAAATAATTTAAGAATTAGAAAGGGAATACCCAGCATTTCTCTTTTTCATGGTGGTTTCTTATTATCTCAAAGCAGAAACCCATTTCTTACCTCGTGCTTGAGGTTTTGTGCTTAGAAGTTCTCTTTCAGTATTGAAGAATGCAATGTTGGTAATGCTTTGTGATGATTCAGATATGAAAACTATAATTTTTTCTTTGATTGGTAAATATAGTTTTTCTCAAGGAAATTTATCTGATAATCAAATACATACATTTTGAAATTCCCTTTTCAAAGCAGTTATTCCAGAATGTTTTGGTGTGAAGTTGAGTGGATGGATTCAGGCTAATGCAACTGTCTTTTTTGCTTGGCTTGCAGTGGCTGTTTGGTGGTCATTCTCCGTCCCTAGGACTGCCCCCCTCTTCCACAGTGGAGCTGGTGCCCATCTTCCCACATCTCTGCCCGTCTGCTCTTGCAACTCCTATTGGGAAAAGTTGGATAGATAAAAGGATTCCTAACTGTAAGGTAAAAATGCAAGTGATTAATTGGATAAGGGGTTTTTAATGATTAAGTTGTTGAACATCGCCATAACAACAAAAATATCCATGTATTTTCTCGTTGCCATAAATTGACCATCTAGGTATACAGAGAAATCATTTCAGGCTTAGATTGATCTGTTCAAAGTCAGCAGGTGGGGGGCGCTTTGTTTTAGTTTAGGATATTTGGATTCCACAGGGCAATGTAACATTTCCAATTTTAAATCAGAGTCTTTTAAATTTTTTTTGTTTTAAATTTGTAACCACTGATCAAAGATCTAGACTTAAACATTATACAATACCAGCTCAAGTTTTAAAAGTCAGTTTTTCTTCATATGATGCTTTAAGTTTTCATCTTTCTAATGGTTTGTTTTGGCTTTTGGATTCAAATTTACTGACTACATTTTGTTCACAAGGAAACTAAAGAAGTAAATTATTGACTTGTTGTACAGCTTAGTAATTATCTCATTGGGGTGATTCTTCAATCAGTGAACTGACTGCTGGGCTGAAGTGACCAAGTCAATAGCTGAAGGCCAGCCCATAAGATATTAACTAGATGGTGATTGGTACTGAAGCCCTGTGGAACTTCCTTTAAGTTTTAGAATGATGTTTTTATCGAGTCCCCAATAATAGAATGTTCAATGCTGGATTAACATAAGGCAACATAAATATTTTCATAGTCATGTTCAGCTTTTATCATGTACCTTGCCTTAAATGTTATGCTTGCATTATTTTTGGACAGATCTTTTTTAATAATTCCTTTGCTCTGGACTCAACGTGGATACATCCTGAGGAGTCAAGATTGTTCCATGGGCATGAAAAGCCTCATTTGCTGACAAATCAAGTCGCTGTGTCTCTGTCCAGGCCGGGTCCTGCCTCCAGGCCACTCCCCACAGTGGTGTTAGCACCTCAGCCCATCCCAGGTTGGTGCCCAAATAACATTGACAATGTGCTTTTCATTTTTGCTTCAATCACAGATTAGTTTTAGATATGAAAACCATACTTGTCATTTTAATGAAACAATTATCTTGGTAAAATACAATTTCTTTTCACAAGCATGAAGCTTTGTTAAAAAAACAAGTCTTGGATAGCTTATCCACTATTTTTTTCTGGGGTGGGTGGATAAGAGATCTGATGTTAAAATGAAAGGATGGCTGAAGGGGTTTTCACAGCATTGTACTTGCAGTGCTCTATTTTTAGGATTGGACCAGGTTTCCTGCTGATAGCTCTTAATAGGGGCACTAATTGATCAGCCTACTCTTCAGAAAATGTTGCTTGTCTGTGGCGAGGTGCAAGGAATAACGTTTGCTGGTCTGTAGGACACAGGAACATGTGTGATCTCTGAATTTTGCCTTCATGTTGCGGTGATAGTGAGATGGACTATAAAATGCCCTGTTTGAAAGATGGATTTTATTCTATCTTTGGAGTCTAGTGACCTGAAAGAACATTTGTCCTGGAACAGACTCCCATGAAGCAATGCCTGGATGAAAGATTGTATAATAAACCTATATAGTAACAGGGGAATATAATCATCTTATGAATTTTAAATTGATTTTAAAATCACCTTAACATGTGGATCATTTTATGAAAGCAAATGCCGCCCGTGCCAAAATTGTCGTGCGACACCTTCCATTATGGAATATGTTATGGCTTCAGAATTACATTACCTTTCTGTAAATTCCTACCTCCCAAGCTTGCCTCAATGTGTGTCTCTAAAGTTTAGTAATAAGATGTTCTTGTGGATAATGCAGTGATGGGTTAGGAGATATATTTATTTTGTTCTCTGCCTACGCATTTATTCCAATTTGCTATGAATCTTGTTTAGTAATAAGTCAGGAAGAACGACTAAACTATTTGTGTTTCTCATAGGCCTAAATGATTTCTGACTGCAGCTTGTCCTTATAATTACGCATTAGGGATTAATTGAAGTCTGAGTGAGCATGGTACATGCACACATTTATAAACATTTTACACTAACACGATCATGTTTCCTATTTGATTTAATGATGATAAACGATGATTCAGTGGCACGTGTTATATAAGGATGACATGACTTTGGAAGGTTCTTTTGGTATATGAAAAGGTAATATTTTAATTTCCTAATGTGTTGGCCATAACTGTCATGAAAATAACCAGCAAATGTAGTTTTAAAAATGGTGAAATGAGCTCACCTGTTCCTACAAAGTCTTTATGTGAACTTTCCTTCTGAGTATAATATAGACATTTTCCACCATGCCTTCACCTTCTTCATAGGAAATCCATATATAAATGGGCCAAATATCTGTTTAGTTGGAGAAGCTTATGGTCATCTCTCATAGATTTTCCATCTTAGGGACATCGTTTACTTACTATTGTGTGGCAAATATGCAATACTTCATTAGAAACATGTTTGTATTGATTTTACCTTCTTTTGATTTTTGGATGAATCTATTTTTTAGATTTTGACAAATTATTTTCACAATTTTTTGTGGGTACATTGTAGGTGTATGTATTTGTGGGTTACGTGAGATGTTTTGACCACAGGCATGCAGTGTGAAATAAGCGCATCCTAGAGAATGGAGTATTCATTAATGGATCTATTTTTAAGAACAAAATAAAATAATATTTCTTATAAACATGATAAATAGCAGAATAACCTTTCATTCTAACCTAGTCTACTATTCAACAAAGCTTAGATTTTCTCTTCTCTGCTTTTTTCTTTTTTTAATTTATGGATCATATGTGAATATAACACTTAAAATTTTAATTATGTTATGGGGAGAAATGTACCTGACACCAAAGGTAATTTAATAATAATCAAATATATTTGTTTTGAGATGGTAGTTTCTGAGTTGCTTCATGAAAACTCTACTTCTTTGATAAATTTCAGAATTCTTAGAATTTACCCAACTTTAGAATGCACATACTGAATGTTTCTTCGGCCAAAGAAAACATATAAGGGGTTATTTATGAGTTACTAACTACTTAACAGAGAACTGGGATGAGGGGGGCAAGTAAAGGTGGAAGGTAGGGTAAGCTCCAAGTAAGTTAAAAATTCAGGTAAATGGTTTTAATTTTACTGTAGTCAATGTGAAATTACAACTTCATTAAGACACTCACACGTAAATGTTCATGTATGCTGTTATTACTAAAATTACTATTAATTTTCATATCCTATTATGAATTGATAAATGTATACATTATAGCTAATTTATATCACCAATATATTATAAAAGTATGCATTTACAAGTATATGGATGTACTATATATAAAATATATAATGTATAAATCTATTATATAATTGTTATATTGCATCGATCAGTCTTGTTATAAAGTTTTATATTCAGAAATAAATGGCCTTAGAATCAGATATATTTTATCGATCCCCTTCAAGTTAATCAGTGAAGCAGAATCAGAACTCCCAAAGAGCAGGAAGAGTGAATCAAACCCGCTCATTTTAACCAGGTCTAGTGAGCTAAGCTTATTTTCCTTTCTTGGAGAGGTGGTAATTTTTCTGTAATGATCGTTCTTTAAGTACTTTTAAAATCTGCACTGTTGTTTTAGGGATAATGGCAATTTATACTATGAACTCAAATGATGTCACCCAGAAGGCAGGTTTGTTTGAATGAACTGAATCGTTTGTTGAACTAAGTTGGAATCTCTCTGGTAGAGATGGGGTGAGACTAATATCAGATCACCCCTCACTTACTGTTGATTAGGAATTAACTGCATGGCACAGAGTCTCAGATAATATAAGCACAATTTGGATGAATTTGGAAAAGCTATCTAAGCTTTAATAAGTATTATAAAGGACTCCATTTTTATATACACTGTACTCATTTGTGACCAGTCACACTCTCACACTCTGTTGTTAAACAAGCCTGTTGGTCATTTTTGAGCCTCCCAAAGGGCCAACCTCCTGATGCCATCACTTTGGGGGCTAGTCCATCAACATATGACCTGGGGGAGAAATGCAAGTGGCGTGTGCTCTCTGCAGGTGTTTGAGGAGAACCTTAGCAGGGGATCCTCAGGGAAGGCCTCTGTGGCCAATGCCACCTTGGGGCAGGAACAGTCGAATGAATTCTAAATGAAGGACATAGAATGTCCAAAGACACAAAATCAAAAGGAGCATTTTGTGATCGGGCAATTCCAAGTAGCCAAGTGTGGTTGAGCTGCCGGAGGAGATATGGCAGGGTTGGGCTCTGGGGCCTCTTCAAACAAGACTCATCACATGAAACCTGTGGTGTGAGTCAGTCTCCTGGATCCTCATGGACTGTTGGGGGACTTTACATCATTCTTCCACTCAGGATTCTTGGCTTCTCCAGGAAAGTGTGAACTTGTTCTCAGGAAGCAGAGGAGCCACAGAAGAGGCAGAGCCTTCTCACAGACAAATAAATTCAAGCACACAAATAATTACACCTGCACTAGAAACTAAGATCTATAATTAATGATTTTGCAGTTTTCAAAGAAATTCTTCCTGATCATTGTGAATGGGTTGAATTGAGAAATTATCTAGGATCTATTGATTCCCAGAACTCAGAAGCTGATTCAGGGCTGGACAGGCAGGGAGAGGCCACCTGCCCCACAGTCACCACCTCTTCTTCAGCATTGCCTGTGCATCAGCTGCCGCATCCCCATCAACACCTCCCCACTCCCTGCAGTCCTACCAGTCCCTCTTCTTCCCAGGCAGAAGGGGCTTACCTTGCATCTTAGGACATGCAGTTCATCACAGGCAGATGTGGAGAAGGGTCTGGGTGGTACGAGTACCCTCCAAGGAGTCTCTGTTTTCCACTTCTGAAAATAAGAGCTTCAGAGTCCTTCAAGCCATTCAGGAATTAAATAATTTACAGCAAGAATATCAAGAAGTGGGAGGAGAAGGTAGTTAATTCAGCATCTGTCCAACAAAGGCAAATGAAATAGAAGGATCTTGCTGGAAACTAGAGATTTATGTAAAAGTTGTCCATATCCCATTGCCTGCCAGCTTAAGATCAAAGAGCCTGATTCTACCAACAAACACCATGATGGGCAAACCAAACCAAACCAAAACAAACCAGAACAAACCAAACCAAACCAAAACAAAACAAAACAAAACAAACCACTGACTGTACCTCTCTTCATTCAAAGATGACTAAGAGAGAGAGAGAGAAAGTGGAAGATGAGATAAGGCATCTGAAGTATTCTGCTTCATAAAAGATTCCTTTGCTCAAAAGCTCCAGAAGAGAAACATATCTGAGAAATGGATTTTGCACAAGAATTAGTAATCATTGTAGGCAAAGCACCTTTTGCCTATCTTAATAGCTGAAAGAAAATAGAACATAGAAAAGCAGTAAAAGATAAACTCAAAAGAGAGTTGATCAATGTGAAAAGACAGTTTGAGGAAAAGAGAAAAGAATGCAAGGAAACTTCTGAAAACTATCAACTAAAATCATTGAAGAGAAGAACTGATTATGCATCTGATGAAAGAAGACAACAGAAAGATTCTTAAGCATAAATAGATGTGACTGAGAAAATCAGATCATAACAGTGGGAGAAGGTGATATCTGTGTAAAACAGAAAGCAAACAACAAACCTATATTGCTTTGACCTCCTTAAAAACACAGGTTTCATGAATGGAAGAAAATTTTTGCAATCTATCCATCTGACAAAGGGTTAATATCTGTAATCTAAAAAGAACTTAAACAAATGTACAAGAAAAAAGCAAACAACCCATTACAAAGTGGGCAAAGGATATGAACAGACACTTCTCAAAAGAAGACATTTATGTAGCCAACAAACATATAATATAAAAAAAGCTCATCATCACCGATCATTAGAGAAATGCAAATCAAAACCACATTGAGATACCATCTCATGCCAGTTAGAATGGTGAACATTAAAAAGTCAGAAATAACAGATGCTGGAAAGGATGTGAGAAATAGGAACACTTTTACACTGTTAGTGGGAGTGTAAATTAGTTCGACCATTGTGGAAGACAGTATGGTGATTCCTCAAGGATCTAGAACCAGAAATACCATTTGAACCAGCAATCCCATTACTGGGTATATACCCAGAGGATTATAAATCATTCTACTATAAAGACACATGCACACATATGTTTACTGCAGCACTGTTCACAATAACAAAACTTGGAACTAACCCAAATGCCCATCAAAGATAGGCTGGATAAAGAAAATGTGGCACAAACACACCATGGAATACTATGCAGCTATGAAAAAGGAAGAGTTCATGTCCTATGCAGGGACATGGATGAAGCTGGAAACCATCATTCTCAGCAAACTAACCCAAGAACAGAAAACCAAACACGACATGTTGTCACTCATAAATGCTCATTGAACAATGAGATCACATGGACACAGGGAGGGGAACATCAGGGGAACATCACATACCAAGGTCTGTTGGGGGGTAGGGGGCTGAGGGAGGGATAGCATTAGGAGAAATACCTAATGTAGATGACGGGTTGATGGGTGCAGCAAACCACCATGGCATGTGTATACCTGTAAAACAAACCTGCACGTTCTGCATATGTATCCCAGAACTTAAAGTATAATAAAAAAAAATTAAAAAAAAAAAAAGAATTGGGAGGGCCTGGAAGTAAAAGATCTAGCTATGTTAATAGAGATTCTTTACAGATGCAAATTTTCCCCCACCAAAGATGACTTGCAGGGCCATTTCAAGATATGGCAAAGAAACATGTTTTGGGGAAAATATTTTGGTTTTTCTTCCTTGTCTCATAATGTTATACCAGAGTCAGGTTGGAAAATAAGTCAATATATGTAAGGTTAAATAAAACCCATTTGATGAGAAAAGGAAAAAAATATATATATCTCCTTTCAAAAAAACAAAAAAACAAAACACAGATTTCAGCAGAAGTAGTGAACGGAGCAAGGCAAGTCATATATCCTGCTCACCGTATCCTGGAGGCATTTTATGAATGTTGGAGACACTGCTTAAAAGAACACAGAAGCTGATACAGCTTCAGACCGTTCTGCAGTACTAGACAAGCTTGGTTCATGGAGAAAAGTTTGGAGAATTATGAGGAAAGCATCTTGTGATTGAAGCAATTTTTATGCCTCACAAGAAAGTCATACAACTGCATTAGTATGGAAAAGATGTTCTTAAAAAAGCAATCAATTGACTTTACCACACCTAATGTTTTCACCTCAAATTCTTTGTCTAAAATTAATGTTGCTGCTGCTCTATCCACATCTTGTATTTTATTCTTCTTATCAACGTTTGCCTTATTTTTGTTTTAAGCTCGGGTCAATTATTTAAAAGTGCAATGTCTGCCTTTGCTTTTTGAAAATGAAATTTAGCACATTTATATTTAATTTACTGTTTGTATATTTATCTGTAATTATTACATTCTGTTTTTTTTATTTTCTTTTGGTTTATTCTGTTTTTGTTTTTGTGGGTGACATTACAGTTTGTTTCATTTTGTTTGCTTTTACATGGTTATTTGGAATGTGTCCACACTGATGCTATTTTCTCAAGCAATTACCAGTATGAATTTTTCTAAAAAGCAGACCTGAGGTTATGTTTTCTCAGTTTTCAAATCATGAAAACACAATTACTTTAGGATTCTTCTATGAAATATGAGACGTTTGGAAAAAGTTTATTTTATCAAAAGTCATTTTTTCTTTTAATTTTCTCAGATAAGTGATAAATACAGTTAAATAAGAACTAACAATGGAGATGTCAGTTTTCAAAATATCTGTAATTAACAACAATTTCTGTTAACCTTTAGGATATATGTGAATATTTGTTAATTTGGTTGCAGGAATGAGTGAAAAATTTAAAACAATATTTTTATTTTCAAGAGTTTTTTATAATAATCATAATCTGGATACATAAATTATGTCAGTAAAATTGAGGAGATGGGAAGGAAGGATCATGAGAGTATAAAGCCTTTCAAAATTCTTCACGTTTGTTAAAAGCAGAAGGAGTAAGAAACCCCCAGTCTTCAAGACCAAATGAACAAAGTTAGGGAGGACTGAAATTGACAAGGATTTCTTCCCACTAACCAGTAGCAAGTACTGAGTAAAAAGCAATAACCCCCATCACTGGTGGAAGGAGAGGGACATATAGGAAACCTTTTGTGTAGTGCAGGGATGTAAGACTGGTTGAAAGCTGGGGTAAGGGTACAAATACCGAAAAAGATTTTCACACACCCCAGAATTTGTCTTAAGCAAAACACATCTTTAAAAGATTTGAAGCTTGTGGTGCATTGAAGGCAACCAGGACAACAAAATCCAAGTCCAGATCCACACCCTGAATACACCGACCAAATTGCATTCACTAACAGCTTGACACAAGAAGGGGTGTGCCCATTCCCAGGAGTAAACCATATTTATTATCTCATTCATTATGTTCTATTTATGATGCCTAGCACTTAATAAATTAAGTTACAAGACACACAAACCAAGCAAGAAGTGATAAACTATTGACAAGATACAAAACAATCAACAGAGTCAGACCCTAAGATGACACAGATGTTAGAACTATCAGACAGTGCTATGATCGACCATGATTAGTATGTTAAATTAACTCATGGAAAGGAGAGCAACATGAATGAACAGAAGGAGAATTTCATCAATGATATAAAAAATATAACAAAGTCAAATTAAAATATCAGAGAAAATGAAACACTGCATAATGAAAAATTACTTTGATGAACTCCTGCGTAGATGTGATGCAGCCAAGAATTAATGAAATTAATGATAGATCAACAAACTGGTAACAAAAAGAGAAAGCAACGGAAAACATGGAACGCCCTTTTCCAGAGCCAGGAGAGAATATCAAATGGTTTAACTCATGCATAATTGAAGTCTGAAAAGGGCAAGGAGAGAATACATGGAAGATAGAACATTTGAAGTTGTAATGAACAAAGGAGATGAAAATGGACATTATGAAACTATAAGTCCAATAAGTTCAGCAAACTATAAGACTAATAAATAGCAAAAAAAAAAAAAAACAAGAAAAGCTGAAATTGAAAGCTAGATGAATCATATTTAAACTTCTGATTCAAAGAACTTTATACTAAACAGAAACAATTATTGAAAACTAAGTGAAATAAACATTTTAACAAGCAAACAAAAGCTGAGAAGAATTCATTCTCTGTAGGTTTGCAGTTCATGAAATTACAAAGAAGCTTATCAGTCAGGAATAATACACCAGTGTGGAGAAAGTTACCTTTACACAAAAGAAGCATGCTAGAAATGGAATACATTAAGTAAAATATATATTTTCTGTTTTAATTGTCTTAAAAGATAACTGACAGTATAAAGAGCAAAATAGTTACATAATGCGTAAAATTATACACAAAATAAAATGCATGCCAAAATTTCACAAAGCATGGAAGTAAGGAATTGGAAGTATGGAATTGTAAGGTTATTGTATTATACGTTATGTGCTATAGTATTATTTGAAGGTGACAAGTTAAAGGCATACTTTATATCTTTTGAAGATATAAGTATATCTTTAAACTCACTATCCATTCAGATTAAAAACAAAACCATACAAAAAACCACCTATAAGTCAACTACGAATTAAAGGGGACTTCCTCAAATTGACAGGGGACATCTAAGGAAGAGCTACAGTTTCTAATAGTGGAAGGATAATGTTTTCCCTCTAAGATGAAGATATACTTTATCTTTGAAAGATATAAGATATCTTCAAAAGATATAAAGCAGTAGAGCAGCAGACACTTAAAACTGTAAAAAGAGTTATAACTAATAAAATAATTATGGAGATAAAAATGAAATCATAATGATCACTCAACCCCAAAGTAGACAAAACAAGAAAGCAAAGGATCAAAGTAAAGTTGGAACAAATATTTTAAAAACTATGAAATGGTAGATTTAAATATAAAGATCTAACTTCCCTAATGAACAGGCAGAAGTTTTCAGGTTTGCAGTTCCAAATATACAATGTCTATAAAAAACTCACTTTTTATAAGACACAGTGAACATAAAAGCAAACGCCTGGAAAAGATATAACATGTAAATACAAATCAAAAGAAAGCTGAAGTGACTGTAATACTATTTGACAAATTAGATTTCAGAACAAAAAGTATTACTAGGGATAAAAAATTCTAATAAAATTTAATCAAATATATTTAATCTAATAATTTAATAAAAGAAATTCACAATTCACAGCACAGAAACTGATAGAACAAAAAAATAGACAATCGTGTTTACAATTGGAGATTTCAACATATCTCAGTCATTGATGGAACACAGAAGCTTATCAGTGAATATCAGTGAGAATTTAGAGAACTTACATAACACTGTCCAACAGCTTGACCTGATTGACACGTATAGAACATTCTACTTTGTAGTAACAGGATATATATTTTTATCTGCACGTGAAACATTCATCAATACCATATTCTAGGCTATAAAACAAGTCAAAAATTTTAAATAATTAAAAGTAGGGCTGGGTGCAGTGGCTCATGCCTGTAATCCCAGCACTTTGGAAGGCTGAGAAGGGCAGATCACCTGAGGTCAGGAATTTGAGACCAGCCTGGCCAACATGGCAAAACCCCATCTCTACTAAAAATACAAAAATTAGCCGGACGTGGTGGTGTGTGCCTGTAGTACCAGCTACTCGGGAGGCTGAGGTAGGAGAATCACCAGAACCCAGGAGGTGGAGGTTGCACTGAGCCGAGATCGTGCCACTGCACTCCAGCGACACTCTGTCTCAAAAAAAAAAAAAAGTATACACAACTTATTTTCCAACCACAACAGAATTAAGTTAGAAATCAGTAACAGAGATATCCAGAAAACCTGCAAATGTTTGAAAATAGAACAGAATGCTCCTAAGTAATGGAGAGGTCAAAGGAGAAGTAACAGAGGAAAAAAGTAACAGAGGAAATAAGAAAATATTTTGAATAGAATGAAAATGAAAATAAAAGAAAATCAAAATCAATATAGCAAAAAAATTCTTGTTGGATATAGCTCAGATGGACATTTACAGCATTAAAACGCCTATATTAAAAAAACAAGACATACTTCAAATTAATGATCTAAGTTTAACCTTAAGAAACTAGAAAAAATAGAAGTAGTTAAATCCAAACAAGCTAAAGGAAGGACATAGTAAAGATAAGAGCAGAAATGAAAAAGTTAAAAACAGAAGAACATAAAGAAACTCAATGAAAACAAAACTTGATGTTTCAGGAAGATTAATAGAATTTATAAATCCCTGGCTCTAAGGAATTAGAGGAAAGAAAAAGAACACAGATTACTGATGTCAGGAAAAAAAAAAGATTGTTATGATGTATCTTAACACTAGCCATGCAATGGGAAAACATAAATTATAATCATAAATGCAACAGCTTAGATGAAATAAGTTATTTGTAAGTCACAAGCTACCAGTTCTCACTCAAGAAGAAATAGGAAACATGAATAACTCTGTATCTGATAAAAACATAAAATTTATGATTGAACTCTTCCAACAGGAAAACATTCAGTCCCTGACAGCTTCACTGGTGAGGTCTACCAAACACTTAAGGAAGAAATAATACACAAATTAAAATAAACTTGTTCAGAAAATAAAATGAAATAAGTTTCCCTAAGTAATTTTTTCTAAAGTAGCCATTACCCTTACACAAAAACGAAGTGGTTATGACAGAGAGAAAATAGCAGACCAATACACTTTTTGAACATACATGCAAGAAGGCTCAAGATAACATTAACAAATCAAATCCAGCCATATTTAAAGTTGATAATGTATCATGACCAAGTGAGTCTTTTGTTTTGTTTTGTTTTGGTTTTGTTTTGGAATCCAGTGCTGGTTCAACATTAGAAAATCCATCAGAGCTATTTATCAAAAGACAAAGAAGAAAAGTAATAAGTTTATTTGTATAGATTCAGAAAATGCATTTGTCAAATTCACCATCCATTCAGATTAAAAACAAAACAGCACAAAAAAACCACATGTGAGTCAACTAAGAATCAAAGGTGACTTCTTCAAACTGACAGAGGACATCTAAGGCAGATCTACAGCTAACGTCGAACTGAATAGTGGAAGGATAGTGTTTTCCCTCTAAGATGAAAAACAAGGCAAGGATTTGTGCCGGGAGCCCTAGTTGTGCAACAAGGCAAAAAGTAAAAAGAAAACAAAGACATACAAACTGGGAAGGAAGACACAAAACTGTCTCTATGTGCAGACAAATGACGATATAGACGATCTCCAAGAGTCTACCAAGAGCTACTAATACGAATAAGGAAGTTTAGCAAGGTACCAGGATGCAAGGTCAATATACAGAATTCAATTGTGCCCCTGTATTACTGGTAAGGAACAACTGGAAGTTAAAATAAAATATAAATACCTTTAAAATTCCACCAAAATCATGAAGTATTTAGGGATTAACCTAACAAAATATGTGAACATCATGAAACATTAATGAAAGAAATCAAATAAGACATTAATAAATAGAGGGATACTCTGTATTCATAGACTGGAAGGCTCAATAATGTTAAGATTTCACTTCTGCCCAGATTGATTTACATGTTTAGTGCAACTCTAAACAAAATCCCAGTTTCATGGAAATTGACAAGCCCATGCAATAATTAATGTGGACAGGCAAAGGAAGTAGAATGGCCGCAATAGCACTGACGAAGAAAGCGAGTGTGGAGGACACAGGCATAGCGGACCCAAATGCTGATGACAAATCGCCAGGAACTAAGGCTTTGTGCAATTGGCAAAGCATAAGAATAAAGACCAATAGAACATAGTAGTAGACCATCCAAAAGTAGACACATGCACATATGGCCAATTGATTTTTTTTACAAGATTACAAAGAAAAATCAATACAGAAAAGACTATCTTGTCAACAAATGACTTTGGAACAAGTAAACATCTATCTGTCCTCAAAATAAGCAAACAATCCTTGATCAATACATTTTACTGTATATAAAAATCAACTCAAAATAGATGATAGACCGAGTTGTGAAACCCAAAACTGTAAATTCTGAAGAAAACATTGAAGAAAAATGTTGTGACCTTGGATTGGACAAATGTTTGTAATACATGACACCAAAAGCATGAACCACATTAGAAAATGCATTGGTGACTTGAACTTCATCAAAATTTTAAAAAAACTGTTGGTCTTTGAAATCACTTTTTGTAAAATAAAATAACAGAAAAAGAAAAGCCACACAGTGGGAAAAATACTCACAAAACATATATCTGATAAAGACAAGAGCATACAAAGAACCTTCACAACTTAGTCATAAGAAAAAAACCAATCCAACAGAAATGGACAAAATATATGACCAGACACATCACCAACAAAGAAAGATGGATTGCCAATCAGCACAGGAAATAGGGAGGGATTTGTGAAAACCTACAAAATTATAGCTGGAGAGCAGGAATAAGTTCTAGAGGTCATTACCACTGTAGGGTGACTATAGATGACAACAATGTAATATATAGATTCAAATAGCTAGAAGGAGGGGTATTGGAATATTGAATGTTCCCAACCACAAAGACATGGAAAATGTTTGAGGTGATGGATATGCTCATTGTCCTGATCTGGTCACTAGACTTCATATGACTCAAATTATCACTATGTACCCCCTGAATATGTATTGTTATTTTATGTACGTTTAAAGGAAATTAAATAAAATTTTTAAAAATGGTCAACTTTATATTTCATTAGCAAAATGCAAGTTGAATCCATGATTGGAGTCCCTACATACTTATTAGCATGGCAATCATGAAAACAAAACAAAGACAGAACCTGGCAATGCCACGTGGTGGTGAAGATGTGGCAGAGCTGAAGTTTTCGTAACTTGCTAGTGGGAATGCAACACGGAGCAGTTACTTTGAAAGTCAGTTGAGCAGGTTGTTATTCACACCCTTATCCTAGTACCCAATAATCTCACTCTTACGTATTTGTTCTAGAAACATAAAAAGGTTCCCATAGAAACCTGCACACAGATGTTTGTAGTAGCTTTACTCCTAAGTGATGTTGGCTGATGAATGGGTAAACAAACTTGGTTAGATCCAAAGAATGGACTGGGACACAGAAATAACAAGGAACACACTTCTTACATGTGCAATGACATGAATGAATCCCAAAAGCATTATGCCCAGGAAGGCATTCAGGATCAAACATTTATGTCATGTATTATTCCTCTTTTGTGACACTCTAGGCAAAGAAAACCATAAGAACAAAAAATACCTCGGTGATTTCCAGGGGATGGGATGGGACAAGGGTTTTGACAACAAAAGGCAGAGGGCAGGTTTGGGGATGGTGGATGTTCATCTGGCCTCAGTGGTTCCCAAACTGTCTACATTTTTTAAAAGCAGAGGACTGTACACTGAATGTAAATAGCACCTGAGTGCATCCAACTTAAAAAAAAAAAAAAAAAAGACTTAAAAGACATACCCAACAAAAGGCCAGGATTTTGTTTGATCCTGGTTTGAATAAAACCAAACAAAAAAATGGACAACAGAAGAAAAACTGACTATGTATTTAATAATTTTAAGTAATTATTGTTAATTTGTTGGAGTGATGAGTTCTATGCTCATGTTTTTCAAAGGAACTCATAATTTAGAGATATCTTCTGAAACATGTAAGGGCGAGATACAATGTCATGGGTTTACTTTAGAATAATCCTGGCATGGGAGCTAGGTTGGTGGTGTTGACCTAAAAGGAAGAAACTGAGGCAAAATTAACATAGAGAGTTTATTTGGGCCAAGGTTGAGACAGCTGCCATGTGGAACATTTCCAGGTTGCTTTGGGGACTGCTCTGGAGAATGAAGGAAAGGCTCAGATTTTTGAAGAGATAATGGACAAATCAGGAGGTGGGCAGTTATAGAAGTGGCTCATCAGGGATTCTGCTTGGTTTACAGAAGTGACATTGGTTAGTGATGGGGTACACCATGTGGCGCTCTAGAGTGTATGGCCTTTAATGGCGACTTGGTGGCACAGCAGGTGGCTTCAGGAGGCCATGATTTAGCTCAGGGGCAGAAGTGACTGCTGTTGCATTCTAATGCCTCTCTGGGCCTGATCATTTAAAGGGGCTCTCATTCTTCAGACACAAAGTTTCCTTGTTTTTTTTTTCTTCCCACAGTGTAAACACAGGGACACCAGTTCATTACGCTATTATTTATTATTGTTGAAAGACTTCATAATAAAAGTTAAAAAAAAGTAAAAATTGAGATTCTACATAACACCAGGAGTACACCGAGGAAACTGCAGAGCAATTGCCTGGGCCTTACCTACAGCTGTCATGCACCTGAACCAGAAAGACAGTGATGGACTATAAGGAAATGCCTATCAACCTTGAAGTTAAAAGGCTACAAAAAAAAATGAGTGAAACGGAAGTATAAATTACAAATGTAAACTCATAAATACAATTACCCAACCTGAAGTGCATCTATTAGAATTCATAAGTTGCAGTCTGTAAGAGGTAAAGAAAGAAGAAAGAAACATGGAATGTGGCTTAACAGTTAAAGACAGATTTATTTTAGAGAAAATAAACCTGAGAGGGGCTTCTGGTGGATTTCGGTCAGGAGCACTTTCTCATACAGACTAAGTATAGATTGGTTTTAGGGTGAGGGGGCTTTTCACAAACTTGGGATGTTTCTGTGTGAGGGAGAAGTTTTATGGTGGGGTTGCAATGTCTCTGGGCAGAGGGGAGGTTATCTTGGGACTGACATCTTCCCAGCTGGAGGGAGGTTATCTCGGGGCTGGCATGTCTCTGGTCGGGGAGGGCTTTGGAATGTTTCTGGTAGGAGATGTTATTTGTGGTTTATGGTCATGATGACTTTAGCCATTAGGCTGATGCCCTTTGGATTTAGGCGGTTTTTGATCCAGGTGAACTTTAGAATGATGGTGCTTGTCCAAGACGGCGATACACCTGCACTGTCACAGTCAAATAGTACTTGCAAATCTAAAGCCTGGAATGATGATGATGTTAAACACGAAACCATCGGCACTGTAGAAATCAGCTTTCAAATCCAGGCATTAGAAAACTCGAGGAGAAAAAGGAAAATATGGGGAAGCATACGATTAAAAAATAAAGGCAGGCATTGATGATTTTAAAACCAGAAATAAGACTGGGTATGGTGGCTCATGCCTATAATCCCAGCGCTTTGGGAGGCTGAGGCCAGCAGATCACTTGAGGCCAGAAGTTTGAGACCAGCCTGGCCAATATGGTGAAACCTTGTCTTTACTAAAAATACAAAAATTAGCCAGGCATGGTGTCATGTACCTTTAATCCCAGCTACTTGGGAGGCTGAGGCAGGAGAATCGCTTGAACCTGTGAGGTGGAGGTTGCAGTGAGCCAAGATTGCACCTCTGCAATGCAGTCTGGACAGCAGAACAAGATTCTGTCTCAAAAAAAAAAAAAAAAATCCAGAAATAAATTAAAATGATTAAAATACTTTCTCATGGACACGAAAACAAATTACATGAAAAAAATACACAATAAATGGAGCCATCACTGCTCCACATTTGTACTTTTTAAGTAATTAGATAAACTATTTTGGGAGACACGATGGGCAGTTCAACTTGAACCATGATGTGGCAGCTGCATAAAGAGCTCCATCTGCACCTGAGACACCACAGGTTTCAGTGGTAAAATCTCGCAGACTCCGAGGAGAACATTCTCAAGCTAGAGAGCTTGTTTCCAAACATGGAATATGGTGAAACTCTAAATAGAAGTTGATTACCAATGTTTTTTAAAATAGAAAAGTGGAAACAAAATTATACAGACAAATCTCAGTTATAAAGATAGCTATACAAATCCTACCAAGTATTGTTTAAAATTTCACAGAACAGTGACAATAACATCTGTAAGAATCCAGTAGAATATGCATTTCATCAACAGCATCGTATTATGAAAGGCAGTGACAATAGTATCATCTCTGTGTGTTTATAAGAACAACAATATCCCATTAGTCGACCACATGAAGATGCGTCGTTTGATAAAAATGCAAAAGTAACAGCCATTTAAAAAGTCAGAAAACTGGCGGGGTGCAGTGGCTCACGTCTGTAATCCCAGCACTTTGAGAGGCTGAGGCAGGTAGATCACGAGGTCAGGGGATGGAGACCATCCTGGCTAACACGTTGAAACCCTGTCTCTACTAAAAAATACAAAAAGGTAGCCAGGCATGGTGGCGGGCACCTGTAGTCCCAGCTACTCGGGAGGCTGAGGCAGGAGAATGGCTTGAACCTGGGAGGCAGAGCTTGCAATGAGCCGAGATCACACCACTGCACTCTAGCCTGGGTGACAGAGCAAGACTCCATCTCAAAAAACAAAACAAAAAAAAAGAAAGAAAACTAAAGAATGAAGTGGAACCGGATACAGAATAATTAGCTAAAAATTGCCACAGTGCTAGCAGTCCTTGGATAATCAGAGTCACTGTTTATCATTTTACTGAAACTGTTTTCAGGAAGTTCTAGCCAATGCAATAAGAAATAAAACAGAAATATGAAATACTACTTGGTTATATACTTTTACATTTTGAGAACTGGAGATAGTCAGCTTAACAACTCAGAATTAAAAGACCAACAAATGGATCGATAAAATATTAGCATATGAAAAATAATATATTTTCTACATATTAGTAGTTATTTAGATGTTGTAATTGAAGAAAATACTCTATTCACATAGCATAGAAAACTGCACAAAATACCTATGAACAACTATCTACACAGGTAGATGGATCATCATAACCTTTACTTACGTGGGAAATCTAAACAGAGAAAACGACAAGAAAATTCTGAGAAGTGATTTTTCTTACAGTTACTATGGTCTTGGACAGGAAAGTGATGCATTTAGAAATGCTGTTTATGGAATACACACATGAGATTATTAAAGGTATCTAGCTGTCTATGTATTGGTTATATAGGATCCCAGATATATATGAAATATATGGGATTAAAATTATTCTAAAGTTGCATCAGTTTTTAAAATGTGTGGTACTGACAGTAATCTACACATAGGTCAATGTAATGAATTTAAAAGCATTGTTATATATGACAGTTTATTCTAATATTATAATAAAAATAGACATAAAGGGAAGACACAGAATAATTATAAATGATCCTTGTGTAATATGTGGCTTACTCATAAGTCATTCAAGGAATGTAAATTTAAACCACCAAGTGGAATGTTCTCCTTAAATTAGCACAGATTTTCAGAACACATTGGCTCTTTACTCAGCGTTCCCAACAACGCAGTAGTTGGTGAATTCTTTCTTGTGCTCTGTGAGAAGTGGGATGCAATGGGCCACCTGCAGCATAACTTTTAGATCCTTTAAATAAGCCGATATAACTTCATTCAGTGATTCTAGCTCCAGGAAGGTTAGAGAAAGAGCATGTGTGTATGAACCATGGTAGTGCGTGACATTATTCATAATGCCAAAAGGAAAAATAAAACCTCCAATGTGATAAGTGTTTATGTGAATTATGATACATCTACATTAAAAAATGGATGGCCTTCGTTCATGAATAACAAACGAAGTTCACACTTAGAACAGTACTTACAGTGACAAAAGAAAATGCTCTTGTTTTGTTTTAATGTTAAGGATTTTTGTTTGTTTGTTTTGTTTGTTTGTTTGTTTTTGAGATGGGGTTTCACTCTTATTGCCCAGGCTGGAGTGTGATGGTGCAATCTCAGCTCACTGCAACCTCTACCTCCCAGGTTCAAGTGATTCTCCTGCCTCAGCCTCCCAAGTAGCTGGGATTACAGGCACATGCCACCACGCCTGGCTAATGTTGTATTTTGGATAGAGATGGGGTTTCTCCATGTTGGTCAGGCTGGTCTCGAACTCCCAACCTCAGGTGATCTGCCCACCTCAGCTTCCCAAAGTGCTGGGATTACAGGCATGAGCCACCGCACCAGGCTTAATGTTAAGTTTTTAAAAGTAGGCTTCATATTGAACAATAGGATCCAAAGTTGGAGAGCAGTATATCTGTGTGAACATGTACACACCTGCTCACACACAGCAGTGCACACATACACTCACACACACACTGATAACAGATGGAGGCAGTGTACCACAATGTCAGACATGTACACACCTGCTCACACACAGCAGTGCACACATACACCCACACACACAACGATAAGAGATGGAGGCAGTGTACCAAGCAATGTCAGTAGCATTGTGCGCACCTGCTCACACACAGTGGTGCACACATACACTCACATACACCGATAAGAGATGGAGGCAGTGTACCACAATGTCAGACGTGTACACACCTGCTCACACACAGCGGTGCACACATACACTCACATACACCGATAAGAGATGGAGGCAGTGTACCACAATGTCAGAAGTGGGGCTTTCTGGATGCTGGGATAAATGGACACTTTTTTTTCCAACTATATCGTATCTTTTATTTTTCGTATTTAATGAGTCTGTATTACGTTTATAATCAGAAACATGCTATAAATATATGAAAATGCATCTCTTTTTCTTTATGCTGTTGAAAATGAGAGTATCACCTGCTGTTAGAAATTCTTCTCAGTCACGTGACGCTTACGAAATTAAGACAATGCTGTCTTGTCCATCTGTTCTGAAAAGAAACGCCTGTGCTAAGGCGATGCTTGATAAAAAAAAAAGAAAATCAAGACTTTTACTATAGCAAAGCAATCTCTTTTAAAAATTCAGTTTATTTGTATCACGTTATGTCAAGAAATAGGAAGAGCTTTTAATAATTCTGTAACCCTGACTTTTGAAATTTTGTATCACTTTTGGAAATGCAGAGTGGATTCTGTGTCTAGGGCTGCCTTAAAATTCCGTAAATGGTGTGGCTGAAGTCCACAGAAATGTGTTCCCTGTTAACTCGGGAAGCTGGAAATGTCTAAGTCCCAGGTTGGCTCCCGCCCGAGGCGCTGAGGGAGGGTCTGTCCCGTGCCCTGCCCCGGCTCCTGGTGTCCTTGGCCATCCTGGGCAGTTCTTGACTCGGAACCGCAACCTCCAAGCTCTGTCTCCGTGGTCACGGGGCCGCCCTCTCTGTGGGTCTTTTTCTTACAAGGACATCTTGGATGTAAGGCCCTCTCTTATCCAGCATGGTGGCATCTTAACTAATTTCATCTGCAAAGATTCTACTTCCAAGTAAGGGCCTGTTGCGAGGTAAGTTTTATAGGCACAGAGCTTGACATCTGGACATGGACTTTCATTTCCTCTGAGCAGAGAACCCTGTTGATATTAGGGTGGAGGGCAGGCCCTGGGGGGTAGCATCCACCTCCGGGCAGAGCGGGCGTCCCACAGGGGTGTCTGTCCTGAGAGGGTCGGTCTGGTCCCACCTGAAGGTCTGCATCCACGTGACCATAACGGGATGCAGGTGGGAGAGTAAAACGCAGATGGTTAGTTACTCCTAGTCAAGAGGCAGCACCTGCTTACTAGGAAATGAAACTATGGGCTTGGTTTCTCAAACTGGGTTGGGTGCCTGGTGCCGAGTGGTTTCTGAAGTTGTAGGAGGAGCAGATAAGTCATTCTGAATCTGCACTTTTCCTTAGAGAGTTGGGGCAGGAACACTTCTTTTATATTGTGGAAGAACAGACTGATTTTACCATCACAGGCAACCTTCAGAGACTGGCAGGTTACTGCCGGCCGGTTCAGGCCCTGCCTGTCGTCCTGCTGGGATCTTCACAGGTCCCCAGTTCCAGAGAAAGCTATGGAGAAGCACATCCAAAAAAGTCCTGTAAATTATGCCATCTGGAAGAAGTCAGAAAAATACTTGTGTGTGGAAAACGTTTGTTCAGAGCCACCTTCTAGTCTATTGTTTAATGTTGTTGTTGGACAAGTGACATCCTGTCATTACTGAGAACACAGACTTTGCCGACAGACTGCTGGGTTCAAAATGGCCTGTCATTCGCCAGCTGCCTGCCTGACCTTGAGAAGATGACTAAACACCCCTGTCCCTCAGTGTTCTCATCTGTGAAGTGGGATTATTGCAAGAATTAATTGCATTATGATGATTTTAATAATGGATGTGAATGACGACTGCTTGTGCGGTATCCGCAATGCCTGGTCTATTTTGACCGTTCCCATAGGTGCTCCCTGAGTAAGCCGGCTCTAGATGGCAAGGAGGTGGACGCTGGCTTGGAAGTAATCTAGTGAGTCAGCCAGACCTTTGGATCACTCTATATTTTCTCTATATCTGGACTGTACTTCAAGGTGCCCTTTATGTAAAAACTGGTTGTGTCCCCAGACCCATTGGTAAATTATTTAAACATCAGCTAAAATGGGCAGACTGCATAGGTAATGAAATTAAGTGAGATTTGTGTTTACCAACATAATTCATATCATTTTAAACAACTAGAAATCTGTCCTAGTGATCATTATATTCCTTGAATTTATGAGTGACAAGCCACAAAATAATGAATCAGTTTGCCAAAAGATTAAAATTCTAACTTACAGATAGGATATAGAATCACCATGTTAGTGTTGAGACTATTAAGAAAATAAGTGTGGAGAGGTCAGAATTCCATGATAACTATGGACTTTAGCATCTAAATGAGAGATTTTTATTCCCCTACTTTCTTCTTACTGGAAGTTTCCAGTCTCTGATCCCTGTTCTGAAGTAACATTCTTCAGCAGAAATATAATGCAAACCATACATGGAATTTAAAATTTTCTGGCACTCACGTTTGTAAAGGCGTAACGCAACAGGTGAATTTTAATAATTTGTTAATTTAGTTCGATATATCCAGAGCATTATTATTCCAGCATGTAATCAATGTAAAAGTTATGGGTGAGATATTTACCTTCCTTTTTCGATATTATCTTTGAAATCCAGTGTATGTCTGATATTCACAACACATCTCGATTTGGGCCAGCCCAGGTCAGGGGCTCTGTAGCCACATGGAGCTAATGCCTCCCACGTGGGAACGGCAGTGCCGGAAAGTAATAACCAAGTTCCTTTGCGAAGATCTCAGAGATCTATTTGTGAATATAGTTTATAGATGATTCAATGAGGCCTAAAGACAGCATTTCAAAGAAATTTACTTCATGCCTCTTTGTAACCAAATGGAACCCAAATGTGACCTATTTCTTTGATCTTATAAGAATAGCTAAAGGATCCATTTTAATCTACATATACGGTATTTAAATGGTGTAAACTTATATAGTATTCATATACACAAATGATTTGCCTTTTATTTTTTCCAATATAAGAATAATTGGCCGGGCGTGGTGGCTCACGCCTGTAATTCTAGCACTTTGGGAGGCCGAGGCGGGCGGATCACAAGGTCGGGAGATCGAGACCACAGTGAAACCCTGTCTCTACTAAAAATACAAAAAATTAGCTGGGCGCGGTGGTGGGTGCCTGTAGTCCCAGCTACTCAGGAGGCTGAGGCAGGAGAATGGCATGAACCCGGGAGGCGGAGCTTGCAGTGAGCTGAGATCCGGCAACTGCACTCCAGCCCGGGGGGACAGAGCGAGACTCTGTCTCAAAAAAAAAAAAAAAAATAATAATAATAATAATTCATATTTGTTAGATATGAAACATTTATAAATTATTAAAATGCGAAAGGAAGGGAAAAAAGTCACTCCCAGCTCCAGTTAATGTTTACAAATAAGGCTAGTATGCTGGTGCATTACCTTACGCGATGGGGTATTACAACCACAGTTTTGTATTTCACTTCCGACTTAATATTTTAATATAGATTTCTCCATGATATTATAAATTAGTATGCCATCTTTAATAAATTTTAAAAATCCAGCTGATGAATAGAGTTTACTCAACATATATACGCTGAAAAAACTATTTCCAAACATTCACGGTGCCTACATACTTTTAGGCATTTAGCATCATTTTGTTATAAAACTTCCCAGACGTTTTAAAGGCCTCTTAACCCAAGTTGTCCAAGTATTTCCCCTGGTTTAAGGGACAAAAAGAAAACTGCTGTGCAAGAGCCACAGACGCGTTAACATTCAGGAGTGAGATTTCTTTCTTCTTTTCCATTCTTGTGCTTTTTACAATTTAAAATGTTAAAATATTATTTTTGTATTGATTATCTAGGACTTTCAGTACAATGTCTGATGTGGTAGCGATGGCTGGTACCCCGCGCTGGTCCTGTTTCGGGGCAGATGCTTCGAATGTGTCCTGTTCTCTATATGCTTATAGGTTTTAACCACCCGCCACTGGGCTTAGAACATTCCTTCCAGCGGAGTTTCCTGGTGCTCATTTCTTGTTATCATATTTTAGGGAAGAAGTTTTTTCAATGCTTTACCTTTTTAGATTAAGATAACCACATTTTTCTTTTTTTAATCTGTTACTGTGGTGTATGATATTTTAAACTGTTACAGTGTTAAATCACTTATGTTTCTTGAATCAACCCAAAATCTTCATGTTGAATTGCCCTTTTCATAAAACAATGCTGCACTTATCTCTACTACAGGGTTTAGGGTCTTTAATCCACATTCTTGTGTGACGCTGCCCTGCCGTCTCATCTTCTTTTCTCTTTTCTTTCTTTCCTTCTTTCTTTTCTCCCTCCCTCCCTCTCCCCTCATTCCCTGCCTTCCTCTCTCTTTATTCCTTCCTTCTCCCTCTCCTTCCTTCCTTCCTTTCTTCCTTCCTCCCTCCCTCCA